>NW_010538643.1:0-10158 GCF_000687285.1 Phaethon lepturus
TTCCAGCCTGGTGATTCTGTGATTCTGTGATCCCTGACTGGTCCAGACACGGTGGGAGAGCAGAGAGGATGCCTGGCAGCAAGAGATGAGGAGTGCTGGGAGCGGGATTTCACAGGGGTGTGCTCTGCATACGCACGAGAGCGGGAGCATGGACACTTCCCTAGGGCGGATGTCTGAATGTTGGAGTCTCTCTGGTGAAGATTTTGTGGTGGGGCTGCTCACTGGAGGTGGAGAACCAGGCATTGAGAAGTGGGGTGGGGGGGACGGGCGCAGCAGTTGGGAAGGGTGGGTGCCAGGCACTGGGACAGCTAAAACAGCACCTCTGTTTAGTCAGAAGAATATCATCTCATTTTCCAAAACATTTCCCGTTCTCTATTTTGTTTTCAGAGAAAAATGTGAAAACTGTAATACAAAATTTCCCATGGAGGTTTTCTGTTTTGACAAAAAATCAATTTCCATTGAGCAGATATTTTAAACAAATATTTCTCCCTGGTGTATGAGGAATGAAGAGCATCAGTCACACTTAGGGGAGGGAGGAGTGCATCATGGTAAGCAGTGACTCTCAGAGATACTTGGGCTTGTGACAGAAAACATTTGCTTTGAGCTCCCTGGGCAGCATGGTGGCTAAGAGAGCTGGTGTGGGGTGGGATGTGTCACCCCACTTCTGTATCCGGTCCTTTTCCTAAATGGTGGAAAAGGATGAGGGTGGTTGATTCACCCAAGAGATGTTCCCTGAACAGGGCGGATGTGCTGGGACACCTGTGTCTCCTCTGATGTCTGGGTTAGCCAGACCCACCTCACCAGGTTTCAGTGTCTAGTGTCAGGATAGTGAAAGTCAAATAAGATGAATCCCTCCCCATGGCGCCTGCATGTATAAGTGGTATTATAGAGTGGCAAGAGGGCTGTGGCATTCCATCTTTGAGCAACAGCGTTTGCTTGGCTGGTTTGTTCCTTATATGTTTTGCTTCTCCGGAAGAAGAAGGAAACGGTCAAGCAGACCCCCTAGGAGAGAGGAAATTGCTCCCGTCCTGAAAGCAGCCCAGCCTGCCCGGGGAGTGACGTTTCTGAGCTGCAAGGCAGGAGGAAGAGCATATAGATGCTGCAGCAGGGAGCTGGGCTGTTGAGATAAACAGCTGGGCCTCCAGAGAGACAGAGAGAAAACTGCCTAGGGAAAAAACTTCCAGGAACGAAACTTCCCAGGACTGTGCAGAGTCTGCACAACTGCAACTCAGAAAGCCGCTGAATTGACTGAAAGCAAGCCTGGAAGCAGGGACCCGCTCGCAAGGGCTCTGTAGGCGGGGGAGAGCTGTTAATGAGCCTTTTCATGTCTATTCTATCTGATCTAATTCTATTCTGTCACTTTGATTTTTCTTTCTGTGTAAAAGTTAATGCACGTTATAAATAATACCTGTCTCTCGAACTGATGGATCTTCTTTCAGGAGCTCATTTTGGGGAAAAAGGCTAGGCTGTGTCTAAATTGGGGTCCCATCACAACTGCACACATGGCATCGTGCACGAACCAGTGCTCGTTTTCTGTCTGCAAAGAACAAAGGGTTGAGAAGAGATTTATAAAGGTGTGGGAAACCTTCATAGGATGGGAGGTTAAAGGCCATTTTGCCTGCTTTGTCTTTTAGAGAGGAGCCTGGTGTGCAGCTTAGGCTGTTCTCTCAGACCCTGTATTGGAGAAGGTGTCTGACACTGTAGAGCTCTTCCAGTCTTTTGGACATAGAATCACAGAATCATTAAGGTTGGAAAAGACCTTTAAGATCATCAAGTCCAACCGTCAACCGAACACCACCATGCCCATTAAACCATATCCTGAAGTGCCATGTCTACACGTTTTTTGAACACTTCCAGTGACGGTGACTCCACCACCTCCCTGGGCAGCCTGTTCCAATGCTTGACATACATCAGCGTTTTGCTGATGCTGCAAAGTCAGGGAAGGAGAGCGCTGCTCTGCGTATTTAGCAGTGCTGAATGTTGAAAAGGAAGCATGCGGTGCGTGCTCACAGAAGTCTCCTTCCACAGGAGTTGGTGCGCACATGGATGGAGCTGTGCATGCATCAGCCGTTGGTGATGGGGTTAGTGGCAATGTAAACCGTTAACCAGTTCCTGGGGGAATAGCTGTTCCCTTTGACTAAAGCAGGCTGCTGGGACCTGGCTCTTGAGGGAAGAGCAGACCTGCAGGGGCTTAGCTGTTCATTTAGACAGGACTATACCCAGCGCTTGTTCAAGGTCTTAATCAGCTGACAGAAAAATAGAACTACAGTTGAGGATGTTCTCACTAAAAGGCTAAAAATTCACTGAGAAGAACATCAGCTACACCCCAAAGGTGTCGCCTGAGCTTCTCAGATCTGAGCTAAATCTGGGGGTGTGAGGAGGAGCCTTCACAGTAAGGTGGCCACTTGGTGCAGTTGGGTAAAGCAGAGCAGAGGAGCCAGGTGGGGGATCAAATCTGCCTGAGGCCTCTTGGCAAGAAGCAGTGGAGTGTGCGAGCTTTTGGCAAGTTTTAGGCACATGACTGGATGAAGGTGACATCTTGGCAGCTCTTCCCGTTTCAATGGGTCTCTTGTGCTGGTGAGCTGCCTCTGAACAAGCTTCTGGGTTAGATCTGTACTTCAAAAATCTTGAATTGGGAGTCCCAGCAAGCTTACCTCTGCCCTCCCAACACTGTTGCGTTCTTGGAGGAGAAGCAACAAGCCACAAGGACCTCTAAGTCTTGGGAAAATCCATTTAATGCCCTCAGTGCTCTGGACCAGCTCTAAGCAGATGAAGGAGCACTGCTGCCTTTGCCGCCTTCTTGCTGTGGTACTGCAAATGGTCCCCGTGTACTTGGTCAGCTGTGTTGCCGCCCTGTCCCTCCACTGTAACTACCAGGAGTTCAGGTGCCTATATCCTGGCAGCACCACACAAGTACCGTCTCTCGTCTCCCATTGACTTGGCACTCCTGAGCTTTGGCTTAGGACTCAGGCTCTTTTCCTGCAGTCAGATCAGGCTGTGAAAGTTTAATTTGCTGCCCTGCAGTTCTTGCAGCCTCTTGGCTTCCCTGCTTGGCTGCCTTTCCCCTCTGTTGATTGTCTGCTGGTTTGGATGATTTTTCCCAAACTGTCCTTGCCTTTATTTGTTGGGGCAATTTGCATTTTATTATTTTCTGCACATACTTCAGAGGTTTTGCATGCATTTCTCTTTCCTCTCTAGGGCTCCTCACTTCCTTCTGTTTAGCATTATCTGCAGGGCTCTATCCTGTACAACCCCATTTGAGCTTATTTCCAAGCAGTTTGTTGCCTCTCTTGCCTGTGTAAAAGCTGCTTCCCATGTCTGAAGTTCAGCCCACCTGGAGGCTCTTTAAGCAGGTGACCTGATTTACTACCTCAGATTATTTTGCTATTTAAATCACCTCCACAGACATCAGCTGCTTCTGTTCTTAGCTCTAACTTAAATTCCTTCTCCCATTCCTGCCCCAAGTGTTTGGTTTGTGGGTTTGGTTTTTTTTTTTATTGGTGGGGAGGAGGATGGGGGATGACCCCCCCCCCCCCTTGTTTGCTTGGTGTTTTTTATTTTTTAAAGTTTATTATTTTTATTTTTCCGTGTGGGTGGAAGAGGAACAGATGTTTCCTATTGCGTTTGCATTCTAGCTATTAAAGGCATGCCATACAGCGAGAGGAATACCTCAACATTTCTAGCTTTTTGGAGTTGAAACTCTTGACAGCATCTCCTTTCCACTTTTTCCTTCAATCTGTGGAGCAAAAGGCTCTGGTCTGCTGCACCCTGAGCATGTGGAAAGCTTATCTTCCTCAGCTCCTGTCTGTCAAAATTCCTGTTTTGTTCCCTGACCCTTCACTGAAGGGCAGCTCCTGGCTTCCCAGCTGGCTCTTCAGACTGTCAAGAAAAAAAAAAAAAGAGAATAAGCTATCCGGATGCCAAAATTGTCTGCTGGGATCAGCAAATGTTTGGGATACCACTGAAACTCCTGATATTCTGCGCCTCTGCTCCTTTGTTAATGGTGGATTTATAATGCAGAAACCAGCCTTTAAAGCAAATCTCCCATCATCTGTATTTACCTTGCTTGGAGTGACACCGTGCAGTGCTCCAGGAACATATGAACTCAATTCCTTCTGGACAGCATTAAACTGTCAGAAGTGTTTTGGGAGCACATCTGAAGTGGTCAAACTGGCAGCGGAGATTCAACGCAAAAGACTGGGGTAAAGCTGCACTAAAGTTAACCCCACGTGGTTCGTGTTGATGCTGTGTCTCCAACACCATTGGCTTCACTCATTGCAGGTGAGGGAACAGAGCTCAGACTCTTCCAGATCTTCTCTAGAGCTGAGATCTGTAGCAGTAATAATAATTCAATAATATTAATTCAATTATAATTATTCAATAATAAGGGATAAATATATCCTTGACTTCCTAGTATCCCACTGAGATCAAAGTGACCCAGGTCCAGACTGGTCTATATTCTGTAATTCAGACAGAAAGGTCACATTTTTATGTCTGTAAACTCTCCCTATTAGAAAAATAACTTTTCCCAGCACCATACTTCCCCCCCCGCCCCCCAATATACTGCTTTTTATTATATCAGCTACTGTTTCAGCAGTGATTTTAAATCTGAAATTTTTGTATAGATTCAAACATGTATTTTTAATCCATTTATATTTTTTGTTTGATCCCGTTTCTTTTAAAACACCAGTATTACATTTTTAAAATTGTGGGGTTTATTTTTCTCTTTCCCCCACTCTCCATTTCCAGCCTGTTTCCTAATGACATGATATTTATTTGAGCAGACTTTTCCCAGCCTGTTCATCTACCTATTTTTCTGCATGTCTGCGTATCACTCCCTCCCACTTTGACACCCCCCTCTTAAAACCTTTTTAACTGTTTTACTGATTTCTGATGAATTTGGTAGACAGGACAGCACCTGAAAGACAGTTAAGTTCTTGCTTAAAAGGCTGCAGCATGCGCTCAGCTATTGCTTCTCTCCGTGCCCTCCACCACAATTAGGTCGCGTTGCTGTGCGTGTGTGGGTCTGGGGACGGTTACAGCCGCAGCGGGATTTGGAGGCACGGTCAGAGCAGAAATGTCTGGGGGGACATGAGGAAGATGCAGTGATATGAGCTAAAGAGGCATTAGAAACTATCTATTAAAAAACGGGTTGTAGTTTTGACGTTTACTGAACAACTTTTTACTTCCTACCCTTTTATTTGTGCTGAAAAGGGAAGCGAGAGGTGGCTCTTTGTGAAATATTGGTAAACTTTTTTTCCCCTCCTACATGAAAGAACATGGAAATCAGTCCTGAGCAAAATGATGTGGAGAAAATTTTATTCTTACATTTTCAATTGGTCAGTGAAAGACTTTTCATTTGATTACTTTGTCATCTTTAAATTTGTTCACACTGCTAATCCAAATATATGCTGTTTTTAAAACTGATACAATGCAGAACATAAAAAAAGCACAGATCTAACACTTGCCCTAAATTCAATCCAAGTTTTAAACCAATCTATACAGTAGTATTAAAATTACAGATATTAGCAATCCATTGATTCATTCACACCATAAACAGCGCTTGTATTATGCATTTTCTCCTTATACCTTCCATTTTCCATGCAAATAAGTAACTAACCCTCATAACAAAATATTATTATTGCACAACATACACTCCATTTTTCAGTAAGGAGGTAGAAGGCTTCTGAGCCAAAACTGGTAACTTTTAAATGGCAAAAGAAATAAAGACAGAGACAAAATTTCAAGCTGATTTCCACAGCACAAATGTTTTTATCTCTTGGTCCTAGAAGCCTCTCTTTGAAAGAAGACAAAAGGGAGCTGTAGGGACTTGATTTAATCTATCACTATTCCCAATTCTCATATACTTCTTGGATCCAGGAGGATTTTAAATAAAGATCCACCTATGGACACTTACTGATTGTTTTAAATTCCATCCTATCCAGTCGTTTGTAAATATTTTTGCTTCAATCATGCTTAGAGGGTTTTTTTTTCCCCCAACTGGAAATTTTGGCCAGCCCAGATTTTAAAAACACCAGAGTATATAGTAAGTTGAGCCAGAAGGAGTTTGAAAACTAAAGCTCCTGCTCCAGACACCCGCTTGGGAGCTGGTGTGTGTTCTGTGTTTGTAAGCTGAGGGCACGAGCTCTTCAGTGCAGGGGCATTACTGGTGAGAAAGAGAGCGTTCACCCCCTCCTAGTGAAGGCAGGCGAGACAAAAAAAGGAGGTGGAACATTTTCCCCTGTAACTATTATACAAGAAAAAGCATCTGGGCATAGACTTTAATCCTTGTTCCTCTCGGGGTGCAACGAATTGTCCCTGCGTGCATCCAACCCTGCGCTGTTCAGCCTGCCTCTCTGCCCTGCACCCCGTGTTGGGAGCATCAGTGGGCTGAAGGAAAACGGTCTGGGTGGAAGCTTGGATCCGCCCTGGAGCTCAGGAGAAGCTGAAGCAGGGTCAACTCCTTCCTTCCCTCTACGCTCCCACAGTCTGGGTCTGCGCTGACCAGCCTCTCGGCTGCTCTGAGCAGGCCAGGGTTGGGTTGTCCCTGCCCTTCCCACAAAGAAGACGCTAAGAGCATCGATTCCTCTTCCTCAGCTGCAGGTTTTCATGATACCTCCTGCCTCTGAGACCTCTCTTCCCAATGTGACTGGAGTTCACTTTTACAAAGGGGCTGACAGACAGTTGGGCAGACTAGACAGTGTGATCCCGTGAGTCTTTGTTCTTCAAGAAACCAGGCTCAAAATTAGTTTTTCTCAGTGCAAGCAAGTTCACATTCTAAGAGCTCTTTGATGATCAAACGTTTTCTTATTTTATGATGTTTTATACTCCCTTCCCAAAATAACAAACTTCCTAATGGAATCAGTTAGGCTATTATTTCTAATAGGTTCTGCCATAATCCAACAGTGTTTCTCCTGAGTCGGGCTTCTCAAATTCCACCAGACTTTTTCTTGCACAAGGCAGAAGGAGCTCAGGATACTTAGTAGCTGAATCTATCACAGATCCAGGAAGCCCAAAGGAATCACAGAATCTTTTAGGTTGAAGGCATATCTGGAGGTCATCTGGTCCAAGCGTCTGCTCAAGTAGGGCCACCTGAGCAGGTTGCCTAGGACCGTGTCCAGTCAAGTTTTGAATATCTACAAACTGGGAGACTCTACAACCTTTCTGGGCAACCTGTGCTTGGCCTCCTTCACAGTAAAAAGGTGTTTCCCTGTGTTCAGATGGAATTTCACATGTTTCAGTTTGTGCCTGTTGCCTCTTGTGCTGTCACTGGGCAGCACTGAGAAAAGTCTGTCTCCCTCTTCTCTGCACCCTCCTATCAGGTATTTATACTTATTGGTAAGATTCCTCCTGAGCCTTCTCTTCTCCAGGCTGAAGAGTCCTGGCTCTTGGAGCCTTCTACACTGTGAGGGTGCATTGCCAGCTCATGGTCAACTGGAGGTCCACCAGAACCCCATGGTCCTCCTCTGCAGACCTGCTTTCCAGTTGCTTGGACCCCAGGGTGTACTGGTACCTGGGGTCATTCCTTCGCAGATGCAGGATTTTGCATTTTTCCCTTGAGATTCCTTCATGAGATTCTTCTCTACTCAATTCTCCAGTCTGTTGAGGTCCCTCTGAATGGTGCCACAACCATATGGTGTATCAGCCACTCCTCCCCGTTTGGATCGCCTGCAGACTTGCGGAGGGTGCACTTTGTCCCAGGTTGTTAATGAAAATGTTAAACAGTTTTGGCCCCAGAATCGACCATTGGGGTACACTCAGTGACTTGCCTCCAACTGGACTTTGTGCTGCTTGATGGCAACCCTCTGTGCTCCTCCTCTCAAGCTGATGAGGCACCAGTATACATTTGTTGTTCGTTCCGAATCATTTAAGAGGTGTTATTTCATCCACTTTCCGATCACGTTTCAAACTGAGGAATTCGTCCATTAGTCTATTTTTCACATTTCAAATGGAGGATTTCCAAGCCATTAGTCTATTTTACCTCTAAAACCATGGAAAACAAAGAAAACTGCACAGTGAGTTTCCTCATCATTATTTGCTTTCAGAAACCACCATCAGTGTAAGACAACGAAACCTGCAATACAAGTTGCAGTACTGCTCTTTTGGGCATGCATCACTGATGGAGATCACCACTGGGCTCTGCCTTTCAGCAGCTCCTGCCAAGAGCTATCAAAGTTGGCAGCTGTTTTACACCCTGAGCATTTCCTACCTTGTGCCTGGATGACTGCTGAGAAAACTAAGGCAGCATCCCTTTGAAGAATTTATGGTAATTTGCTGAGTGCAGGATCTAGCCTGGCATTAAATCCTCCCAGAAGAATGAGCTTAGCTAACAATTACTTCTTCATGAGCAAGTCAGTGAAAGATTCGCATTCTGTCCAGAGAGACAAATTATAAAATGAAAACCAAGGGGGCAAACAAGCATTCAGGGTGGATAGAAAGGATTTGTTTGGGAAAAATAACCCACAGTACCTCAACACATGGGTTTCTTAATGTTGGCTTGATAATTCTGACATTTAATTTGTTGGACACTGAGAGGGACATCTTTCCTGTGGGTCTGACCTTCTTCTTGCTCTTATTTTAAGAGGTTTCAAATACTGGAAGTTAATGTTTCTTGGAGGAACATGGTATCTAATCAAAATCCAGAGATTTGTAGCCACTTAATTCTGTGGGACATGGAAGTGTATAAGTAGTTAGTCAGCCCTGTCTTCTCATGTGCCTTCTTAATCTGTTGACAGACTTCATTGTAAAAATCTCTGCTTGAGTTTCTCAGTCCTGCTTCCCCCAGGCTTACAGTATTTCACCTTTTGAATTGGCTAGTATTGCACCAAGCAATAAGGCTTAAATTTGGGTCATTTGATTTCACTAGATAATAATAGGTGGAAGCTGACAATATTTAACTGGATAGCCTTGTTTATTTTATTGTAATGAGAGGCAGATATTTTTCCCCACTGATTGACTCTTCCTAGGTTTTTTCCTTTTAACATTTAACTTACAGATTGGTCTCCAGTGTGTTACATGAAAGCAGGATGGTGAACCTGCAAAGCCTGAGGAGTGCTCCTCTGAGAGGCATGGGTGCATTCATGCACAAGGAGGCATCATTCAAAAGGCTAAGGCGGGGCAAATAAGTGACTTTTTTTGGCAACAAGTCCTGCCGATTTCATGTAATAAGGCCTTACAGAGAGTAGGAGCTGCGGCTGTGCCTTTTGCCGTGTACTGGCACCCTCCTGGGACCCCCCAGAAGAGTTACCTGAGAGGGATAGTTCAACTCTGGCAGGAGGCCTTGGGTTGCTTTCCCATGACGGGAAAGGAGGGAGATGACCCACAGCTGTCTTGAGCCAATGAAGTGGTTGGCTGTTCTCGCCTTGTGCCATGACTTTCTTACCCTCAGATTATACCTTAAGTGACAAAATTGTTTCTTCCCATGTCTGATGCCTAAGGGCCACATCCTGCCCTCACCTGTGTATGTGAGATGGGGTGAAAGTCACAAGGATGTGGCTGGGTTTGTGGTGTGCCTGAGAACAGGAGCAGAGCCTGCTTACTTTTCAGCTTAACCATGCAGGTTCTTTGTTTTTTTGTTTTGCTCATAGGTGCACAGCCATCTGCCCCTCTACTACAGTGCTGTCTGCCATCTGTCCTAGGAAAATAAAATAACTGTAAACTCCAAATGCTCACAGGATGCAGAGTTAACAGCTGAGATGTTACTGAGCATGCTGAACAGGAGCCAGCAGATTATTAATTTGCTCTAGGAGTCCTCACCGAGTGGCTAGTGTCTAACCCAAGTTATCTGGGCACATTTGACCAAGAGAAAGTTTAAATAATGGAACAAGCAGAGATGCTACTTAGGGCTGTTCTTCATATGGCATGGCAATTGCCTGCCTGCCTGAAGAGATGTCTGTTGCCTACAGGGATCTGGCATGGGGACTTCAATGAATGGGACCTCCTCCAGGTGCTGCTGGTACCAGGGAGGTGGTGCTCAGACAGCCGAGGTGCTCTGAGGGTAGCATCCTACGGTGCTGCCCTGGCCAGCATCCTGCTAGGCATGTGGTGAGGGCAGCCGTGGTCATCCACCATCTGCAAAGTGGCTCCCTCTGGAGGGGTTGAAGCCCTGGGCAAGGAACTGAACTGCCCTTCCTCCTGGGGTCCTCTTCCTCCTGGGGT
>NW_010538644.1:0-808 GCF_000687285.1 Phaethon lepturus
TTGTGAGGATGAGTAACTTATAACTTAATTGCGCGGTGCATTTTAAACTGCAATATTACATGAATTAGATCTAGTTATTAATGTTATGCTGTCTGAGGACATCCAGATTGAAAGAGCTTTTTTTTTTACTGTCTTTGAAGAAGTATGCTTAGCTGGTTTCCTGTTGGCTTAGGGTTTTTTTCCTTGTGTGATTTGACAGAGGATTTGTAGATTCAGGTGCACTCAGGTAGATACTCAGTGACTTAATGGTTACTGTTGAATTGATGTATTTTGTCAGATTTCTCAGGCTAGACCCATGCAGGATTGTTTCAGCTTTGGCTTCCGTTCAAAGCAGATGACCTTAAGGTGGTGTTTGTGGTATTCTGAAGGGGAATAGATCTTTCTGAGCTGTTCTGCAGAAATTGTGAGCTTGGAGTGGCAAATTTTCAATTCTTGGAACTGGTCAGATTTCAGCAGCTGCTGAAAACCATGTTGATTCTGTGAGTCTGGGGATCAGACAGTAGAAAGGAATGTAAAACTTAGTAGTGGAGTCCTCTTTCATTGTGGAAGCAGATGAAATGAGCAAAGTCAGAAATAGGCAGGGAGAAAGTAAATTCATGATTTGAAGAAATAATGTCACGCTGGTTACTTTACAGCTGGGAGACTTTGCACAGTAAGTGTGTCTCAGCAAACTGGTGCTTCTCCCGTAGATGCAGCAGAGTTGACTATCTAGGTGGTAGAACTTTGTCAGGCTCATTCTGACATGCAGGGGTTTTTTCAGTATTTTGCTTTAAATGGTCCTGCTGTTTCATCAGCCTTTTCTTTGTAG
>NW_010538645.1:0-7540 GCF_000687285.1 Phaethon lepturus
CGGCGGGCGGGCGGTACTCTTTAAGTGCTTTATATATGTATTAAAACCCGTCGTTTCTGCGCACGTATTTTATAAAGGGGACAGAGAAGGAGGAGAATACTCTGCTATTAAAACCTTACTGTCGCCGTGCCAGCATCTGGAGAGCATATTTGTAAGCGAATGGGAATAAAATGTCGTAATTCGGTTTGTTTTCAGAAATAAATTCGGTGTCATGGCTTTGAAAACGCCTGTTCCAAGGCCAGAAGAGGCTCAGTTAAACGTCTGACCGCACAGTTACGGGCCGGTTAGGCAAGCACAGCAAGCTGCCCCTTCCCCTTGGGCAGCGGGCAACGGGTTTGGCGTCTGCTCCTTTCCATTTGTAAGGTGCCTTAAAGGTTACCTTAAACCTCAGTATAACTTTGGTATATACCTGTATCCTTAGCGTGTGCGTGCGAGCGCCTCGCAGCTTTGGAGGTAAATGCATAGGTGGTTGCACGCAGGGGGACCAAAATTTCCTCGTCCACCTTCCTCTCGAGGTGCTGAGCGAAGAGAAGGAGCAGGACCCGTGTGTCTGCTGGCGACGGGTGACGTGAAGAAATGGAGGTTTGGCTGGCGTAGGCACCGCGGCTGTGCTGAGCTGCGGGGATGGAGGCTGCCCGCCTCCACCAGACCGTCACCCAAAAGGGAAGTTTCCAGCTGGGTTTCTTGTTTGACGTTCTGGCTTGACGTTCGTAGCTCTCTGAAGTCAAGTCGGGGTTTTTTGGTTGCTTTTTTTCTTTGTCAGTGGCCACGTCTTATGTCGTACTTTGGAGGAGTAGAGATAGCGAAAAGAATGCAGCACGGTGCTGTGCAAGATACGTCTCATGAGGATTCGTGGTTTGGGGTCTCACTGGCTGCATGGTGAGCACCCAGCTTGACGTTCTCGGTTCTGTCTCCTCCTCCTCTGCAGTGTGGTCTCGTATTTACCCCTGCACCAGCAAGAGTGTTGACAGAATGAGTTGCGGACTCCTGTATCTTTCCTGCCTGGTATTTTTTCTTGCATGCATAGAGAAGGATGTCAGAAAACTAGTTTTAATCTTAAGTAGGTGAATGTGGGCTGTTTAATTAATTTAGCTAGTAGAACAAAACTTCTAGGAAAAAAGCTGCCCAGTTAAGACTTTTTGTGTATATGTTGAAAAAAGGGGAAAAAGCAAACTTTACACTTTCTGAAATTTGAAAATAGTTGCTTTTAATACCCCTGACACACTATGGCAGAAACTTAACAAAAAAATACTGTATTGTGCCAACATTTTTTTCCCTATTTGATGTAATGGCTTGACTAAGTTAATTTTGTAATGTCTGCTTTTAACTAGAGATGTTATTTAAATTTAGAGCACTCCTGACCAGGTCTGTATCAGGGACGTACAGACAGCACTTAGATTGGCCTCTGGGTGATAGGGGCTGTTCCTCCTTCCGCACTCTCCCAGTAATTCAGTACTGAGAGGTGAGGGCAGGCAACTAATTGACATTGTCCCTCCAAAATGTCTAATTTGAAAGTTTCAGTAACTGGGTACTTCGATATTTTATGCTCTGTGAACTCAATACCCAGTTATGCTGTTTTCTGATTTTTTTTTTTTTGTTTTTGTCCCCAGTTTCTGGATAATTTTCCCCTATTTCACCTTCTGTTGTGTTTTTTTTTTCTTTTTTCCCCCCTGTTCTGAGTACCCCTATAAGAACTTGCAATGCACCTGCTTTAATTTAGTCCCTTTTCCTTGTGGCAAAGTGCTAGTACCAAAGGCACTGACTTGGTACCTTCATATATTTTTACTGCAGTTATTGCCCAAGACATTTTCTGGATTTTTCTGCCTCTCTGGTTCTACAGTTTGTGTATAAATCATTGTTATTTTTGCTGCCCAGGGATCTAGCCAAATTCTGTATGATAATGAGAAAAACATAGAGCTTTTTTCCTTGTTCTTACTGAAAACATTTGGTGTACCACTGAGATTAACAGCCTTCTGGATAGTTTTCCATGGTGAGCCGTATTTGTCTACCGCAACAGGGAAGTAACAGTGTTATGCTGGGTCGTTTTTACCATCTATACGAGTTGCTTAGTTTGAAAAGTGTACCTCGCCCCGAGTTGCTGATTCTTATTTTAAAACTTTCCATATGAGGTTATGTCTTTTTTTTATTATTATTATTTTTCATTTCCACTGTGTTTAATCTTTGGGAGCTTCAGGAGGTCACTATGCTACTGGTGTGTTTAAGCTGTTGCTGCTCTGTGTTTTTAATGTTCCCTTTTGCATGCTTGAGTAGGGAGGTGATACGCAGTGGTAGCAGCAATGGATTTTGGAAGGTAATGTCCTCAGACCTGTGAAGGTTGAATGTGCTCAGCTCACTACAGTTAGGTAATGCTGGTGCCCTTAGCTTCTTGTGGGACTGATAAGCTGCTTCATTTACAATTATGAAGCTTTAGGGTGGCTTAAGGAAGGAAAGACTATAGGGATTACCCAGAAAGAGAGGAGATTTAATTAGCAAATGTGGTCTAGCTCAGATTCAGAATAAATATTCAGAGTTCCCTGGTTGTCATATGTATTATTTTTGTTATGTTTCAGGATTTTCCTGAACATTGCAGCATGATGCTCCCCATGAGAATTTCCAAGAGCAGAAACAGACTTAAATAATTTGTAATGACTTGAGAGAAACAGAGGAAAAGAACAGAGAATTGGTGTGATATTTGAGTCTTAGATTTGCGATGGGAAATTCCTTGATGCTGTTTCATAAACTTTCTCAGTTTTTCACTCAGGTGTATTTAGAAGTCACTATTTGTGAAATGCAATATAAACAAGTCTTTTGCTTAAAAGTGTAAGGAAAATATACTTGGTAGCAAGTGATTATTTAGACAGAAGCAAAGAATGATTTCCTATACAATAGACAATATTTCAGCACAATTTTTTCAGTATTTATATCAAGCAGATATCTGTACTGACTATTACGCTATTCAAATTAGTGCCTGTGCCCTGCATCCGGGTGAAATTTAGAAGATGGGCAACTAGTCACAGAATCATAGAATAGTTTGGGTTGGAAGAGACCTTTCAAGGTCATCTAGTCCAACCCCCCTGCAATGGCCAGGGATATCTTCAACTAGATCAGGTTGCTCAGAGCCCTGTCCAATCTGACCTGGAATGGTTCCTGGGATGAGGCATATACCACCTCTCTGGGCAACCTGGGCCAGGGTTTCACCATCCTCGTTGTCAAAAACCTCTTCCTTACATCTATTCTAAATCTGCCCTCTTTCTCTAAATCTGCCCTCTTCAAGTTTAAAACTGTTAGCCCTTGTCCTATCACAGCAGGCCTGACAAAAAGTCTGTCCCCATCTTTCCTACAGGCCCCCTTTAAGTACTGGCAGGCTGCAATAAGGTCTCCCCAGAGCCTTCTCTTCTCCAGGCTGAACACCCCCAACTCTCTCAGCCTGTCCTCACAGCAGAGCTGTTCCAGCCCTCTGAGCATTTTTGTGGCCTCCTCTGGACCCGCTCCAACAGGTCCATGTCTCTCCTGTGCTGAGGGCTCCAGAGATGGACGCAGCACTGCAGGGGGGTCTCCCCAGAGCGGAGCAGAGGGGCAGAATCCCCTCCCTCGCCCTGCTGGCCACGCGGCTTTGGATGCAGCCCAGGAGACAGTTGGCCTTCTGGGCTGTGAGTGCACATTGCCAGCTCATGTCCAGCTTTTCATTCACCAGTACCCCCAAGTCCTTCTGGGCAGGGCTGCTCTCCATCCCTTCATCCCCCAGCCTGTACTGATACCAGGAGTTGCCCCGACCCAGGTGCAGGACCCTGCACTTGGCCTTGTTGAACCTGATGAGGTTCACACAGGCCCATTCCTCGAGCTTGTCCAGGTCCCTCTGGATGGCATCCCGTCCCTAAGGTGTGTCAACTGCACCAAAGCAGTAGTGAAAGCCTGTATTTGTTTTGCTTTGTGTAACTTGGTGTTCACATGTTTGAGTATGCTGCTTTTTCTTTCAGTTTGCTGTGGGCTAGAAAAATGTTACTTATGCCAGTAAAAACAAACAAAAAACCTCCTGTAGTTTGGGGCTTTTATGTAGTTGTTTTTAATTCACAGACAAAATTTTATAGGTGAAACATAACGACATCTAGGAAAATTGTGATGCTGGTAGCCCTACTTTGATTTCAAACTGATTCCTCTTTTGTTTTGTCTGTTTCATGGGATACCCTTGATTTGAATCAATTGCAGATAGGATATTGGTATTTCAATGAGTAGTTACTGTCATTTGGGTTGCTGAGGCTTATCTTGGTGCTGTTATTCTATCGTCTGCTGCATAAAGTGCTGTGTTTTGCTCAGTTGATTTTTACTTCATTATTTGGTCTTGCTATTCTGTGTTCAATTCAGCGTCCCATATTGCTGATGGTATTTTTGCAAGAGTGAGGTTTAGGTCTTGTTAGCACCAAGCAGGCTTTCATTTGGTTTTAAATTTACACGTTCTAGTTAGACCCGTATGGCTGCTGTACATAAACCAGTGTGTGTATGCATGCATACAAAAAACCCTGTTCAATATATTTTTATTAATATATTCTTTATTAGGGAGTAGTGTTTTAATTGGTTTTCTGTAGTAGCAAAAGTTCTTGTGGAAATGCAGTTATTCCAAGAAAAGCAGTTATATCGTGTAGGAAACACTTATAAACACAAACTGCAAAGCATTCATAAAATTGTGCCTAGAAACATTCAGAGTACTTAGGGTCCTAATTTTCTTGTCTACAATGAATCACTTCACATATAAGAGGAAATTAGCTGTGTATAAGCTTTAAATAATTTACAGACTTTCTAAAAATTTTTCCCTGTATTATTTTTCTTCCTCATCATGCATTTTGGGACGTGGTCTAATTTGCTGTGAGATACTTACTTACATAAACACTTTCTGTATTTTAAGTTAAGTCACGATATGCTTCCAATAATTGTTCGTTGCAAAAGTTTAAAAAAAAAAAAAACAAACACCAAAACAAACCTGTGAAGATCAGCAATTGCTCAGTTGACATTAGTGAAGTAGATGCTCAGTGGAAAGCTGAAGGAGCATTGCATCTGCCTGCAGCCCACTTCTCTCTTAGGTTACCTTCAAATGCTGTTACTGGAATGTTTCATGGTGTGTACACTTGAGAGAAATTACTCTTGCACATTAAAAATATGCATTCATATTTTATTTAATTCATATACACAAATCCAAAAGCTCAGGCCAGGTAGCCAGTTTTTGAGTCAAAACCATAAACACAGTGTACTAAGTGCTGTGGCCATTTTGCTCGGAAGAATCTTGTTAGGAAGAACATGGTTTAATGGTATCCCAACTGCACAGCGTGTTCACAGCTAGGTGGTCCTCTCTGGTCATTGCAACATCCAAAACCCAATTTTAATTTGATTTCTCTTTGTATGCTTTTCCATGTTGAATAAGTGATAGAGTGGACCTTGCCATCGAATTCTGTTACGTCATGCTTTTTACAAATTCATATTAAAATCATTTGCTTTCTGTCCTGGTTTCAGGACCACTCATTCGCAACAGCTGCTCAGAGGCAGAGGTACCTTCCTGGCTGTGATCTGCTGCTGCTTTTCTTGTGCTGATACCACTAATCGAGTGTAACATAAAAGTCATCCAGATGTGCCTGATGGTGAGGTTCAACCTATTCATGGAAGGATAGGAAAGATGAATAGAAGCCAGTGGAAAAGAGGTGTTGGGACTATGCAGCTGGGAGGGTGAAGTGAGGAGAGAACTGCCAGAACTCTTAACAGTGAGCTGTTACACTAGATGAGTGGATGTAGAACTGTGGTCCTGGGTGTGCTTTATCAGGTTTGGCCACCTTAGTACAGTATCTCATGTGCAGTAAGTATAATCAGTAGTTAAGGCAGCAGCTACTTTCCAACCGATTGTGTATTACCTTCTTACAATATGTAGTAGAAAACGAAAGTGGAAATCGGAAACTAGTATGGTGAAGGTAAAATATCTTTCTGATACTGTTTTTAGTGGAGGGGAGTTGGGTGTAAAAATGACACAGCCTAAGGCTGTAAGGAAGGAAATACAGCTTTTGAGGTATTATGATCTCCTGCAGCAATACTTCTACACATCCACTAATTGGATTCTACTTAATTTTTTTTGTTGTGACAGAGAAACAAATGTGCTGAATAACAGCTTTGTTTTGTTTTCAGGATGATCTGCACAAAACTCTTAACTCTGCATCAGCCACAGATGGACTGTCTGCAACTTCATTTATAGAATATCCAAAGTACAAGCCATTTATTAATTCAGATTTGCTGCGCTCCCCACAGAAACCAGTAATTCCATATCCTGAAAGCAACAGCAGAGGTAATAGTTCAGCAAAGTTATTTCCTTACCTGTTTCCAAATCGTGTGGTGAAATACTGTATGTCCACATCTGCAAAGGTTGCAGTCTTTTTATCCTTTTATCACATCCTAGTGAAGTGCAGGTCACCTGTTTTGTAGGTCCTTTGCACTTCTCTTTCTGCAGAATACCTAATGAAAAATGTTATCTTAGAGCTGGAGATAGATGCTCCTCTTCAGTAGTAGAGATCTGTAAAATTGGCTGAGTATTTTGTGAAATTGTCCTGACATGTTTTCTTTGTCCCTCTTTCAGTCTTCCTCTCCCTCAGTCTTTCCTCGCCTGAGTTTACAGCTGAGTTTGAAATGAGGAGACGTTAGTCCCCAGAATGGTTTGGAGCAAAGGAAAGGGCTTGGTCCGGCTGAAATGGGGAGGCCTGTCATGGGCAAAGAGTGTGATGAGAATATTTATCGTATCAGTGAAGACTTAGAGGATGCAGAAAAGAGTTCAGCATAGTGCTGAACTGAGAGCTCACACCACCTCACGCTCCCAAAAGGGGAGGTGACTTTACTCCCATTTATTATTCTTCCTTGTTTCTAGGCTATTCCTTCTCCCTCCTTTCCCACTTCAGTCCTGGTGTTCATCTTCAGGTAAACAGATTTGTCTTGCCTGACCTGACTTGAACAAAAAAGTTCTTGGTGAGTTTTCTGTTGCGTTAGTGAATTGGCTCGTCATGCAATGAGATGCACTCCAGAGCTGCCTTGGGGTAAGTCCAGGAGGCAGCACGGGGACCTGGGAGGCTAGAGCAGGACAGATCCTTTGATGTGAGCTGTTTGGCTCACATCGCGTCATTGGAAAAATACTTCTTTTGAGACTGGAGTTGCATGGAAGCTTAAGGGTGTGAAAAATTTGATATTTTTTACTTCTAGGGAGAAAAGTGAGAAGGACCTAGAATGAATCCTAACATTACTCAAACTAAGTAAAAAAAAATCAGCATGATAGCCTCAAGTCCCTGTTCCAATAACATAATTAATGTGTAAATTATTGGAGACTTCTATGTTAATGATCTAGTAGATGAAATCTCAATTTTTGAAGTGCTGTTTAAAATGCACTATATGCTCTCATATGCTCAATGCCATCAGTTTTGAGAGTGCTATTGACACAAAACTAAAGGAACCTTGTGACAGATAAAAAATTGAATGTGCAGGAAGGAGCTTCATTATCACAGAATCACTAGGTTGGAAAGGA
>NW_010538646.1:0-1106 GCF_000687285.1 Phaethon lepturus
AGTATCAAAAGCCTTACTAAAATCTGGAAAAAGTACATCCACTGCCTTCACTTCATCCACTCAGCAGGTGATCTTATCATAGAAGGATATCAAAACAGTTAAACAGGACTTTCCCTTTGTGAACCCACGTTGACTGTGCCTGATGGTTGCATGATTCTTTAAGTGTCTTTCAATAGCACCCAGTTTGATCTTCCATAATTTTTCTGGCAACAGAGGTTAGGAACTACACGTCTGTAGTTCCCTGGGTCTTCCCTCGTGCTCTTTTTGTAAATTTGAATCAACATTGGCTAGCCTCCAGTCAGTGGGGACTTCCCCAGACTCCCAAGACCTTTGGGAGATGGTCAAGAGGGATCTGCTAGCTCATTCAGTACACTTGGATGAATCCCATCAGGCCCCATGGACTTGTCACCATGCAACAAATACAGCTGGTCTCTTACAATTTCAGTGTCTGCAAATGGAAAGTCACTATTCCCGCACTCATGGTCCTCTGACTCAGAGGACCAGGCAGCCTAATGACTATCTGCATTATTAAAACTGAGGCAAATAATGCATTGAATGCCTCTGCTTTTTCTTCATCCCTATTAGTCAGATGACCATCTTCAACAAGTATCCATCCAATGTTTTCTTTAGACCTCCTCTTGCTATTAACATACTGTCATGGTTTAACCCCAGTCAGAAACTAAGCACTACATAGGCTCACACTAGCTTCTGTGAAGAAAATTAACTCTGGCCCAGCTTTCAGCTGGACACATACTTAAAAGGCCTTCTTGTTATCTGAAACAACACTGGCCAGTTTCAATTATAATGGAGCTTTGGCCTTTCGTGTCTTCTCCCTGCACAAACAAACCACAGCGCTGTAACCTTCCTGCGAAGCCTGACCTGGCTTCCAGGGATCATACAGTTTCCTTTTCCTCCTTAGCTCCAAGAGAAGTTCCCCACTCAGCCAAGCTGGTCTTTTGCCCCACTTGCTTGACTTACAACATAGTGGAATTGCCTGCTCCCGTGCTCCTAAAAGGTGGTTCTTAAAGATTGACCAGCACTCATGGACTCCTAAGGCCTCAAAAGCAACTTCCTGGGGTACTCTGCTAAACAGCTCCCTGAACAGC
>NW_010538647.1:0-5064 GCF_000687285.1 Phaethon lepturus
TCTTCCATTCCATTCCGTTCCATTCCATTCTGTTCATTCTATATTACAGACGCACTGAAAATAGACTGACCCCAAAAATGTAAAAGGAAAATGCACAGTTCCTATTTAAAGTTCCAATGATAGTCTAGAAACAAACAAACAAAACCTGAAAAGCTAGCTACTCTAAGCAAAAGCTGGTTCTCCACAGTTAGAGATGAACCAAAATCAAGAAGTGCTATGCAGAGCCTGCCAAACCTGGTGTATGCAAAATTAAATCAATTATCTATTCTTTAGTTTGCATAATCCAAACCCAGGTACGAGTGTGTTGTAACCTGATTCTCCCTACTCATGCATGAGAAGAAAAGCTGAGATCTGCTGCCCAATAATCCTAAAACTTTAGCAGCACAGCTAATACCACTTGACAAACTACAGCCTACATTATTAATTCAAAATCCAAACAACTGGGATAAAAATTAAAAACTAAGTTGCTCTGGCCCATTTTGACTCAAGGACTTTGTATTAATACAAAAAGCCCATGCAGAGTTTCCACCTCAGTGTTTCCTATGACTTCGCATGTCCTTCTGTACCTGTTATTTTCTGTCAATAAGTACAGAAGAGCACGCTTTTCCATGCTGAATCATAGGATACATTTCCAGCAAACAGTTTCCATGTTATTACAGTCAACAAGAACAGCGTGGACTTTATGAGTAGCAGCAGCTAACTGAGATTAAACTGATGGTTTGGGATTTTTTTTAAACCATTGTCACAGTTGGAGTGATGTACTTCACCATAAGACAGATGTAGCAATACGTTTATTGATATAAACCAGCAATTTGACAAAGATTGATAGTAAATGTGACAGTGGTTTAACAAGATTAGATGGCAAGGTACACTTGATTATTTACTGCATAGAGGACCGGGCAACTCAGAAAAAACTGCCAGGGAGACTCTGCTGTTAAGTCACAAGGTTCAGAGAGGACCCCTTTGCTTTCTAAACTCCTACTCAGAGGTTTAGGTGTTAGGTGTAGCTGGATTCAGTCCTAGTCCCAGACTTGGTCAACAGTTTATATCTAAAGGATTATATGTGCACAATCAATCTAAGAAATAATTTTAGGAAAGCTTACAAAGTTTAGCAAGCTATTAATCACTTACTTACCAAGGATCTGTTGCAGCAAGAAATCTTTCAATATCAAGGAGTAAGGGATCTCTGCAGCAGGTGTGACTTTGAGAGATGTCCCTACTCAAAAGGACATCCTGGTGTGCAGCCCGTTGCCATGCAGGAGACCTCAAAGGACTCTTGGTCTGCTCACTATTTATAGGAGTAAGATGATTGACTCATAGTCATGTTTGCATACTGACCACTGTTTTAGTTTCTTCCAAATTTGGCTTGACTCGGACATTGACCAGCACTGTGGTTAGGTGGGAGCATTGCTCAAATTAGCCCTTGGTTATTGTGTAGTTACCTGTCTCCCGAATCCACTTTGAGCCGGATGCAGCCATCACACCAGACACGTCCATTATGACCAGCTGCCACTGGTGGTTATCACTTGAGCAGGGTTATGTCAGATAAAGGTCAGGTTGGGGGAGAGAACACCAACATAACCATTCATTTTTTGGATGATTGTGCTCTGAAATAATCATTTAATCATATGAAATACCAGTAAAGCTCTAGAAAATAAGTAATTTATAATTAATATTAAGTTAAATAATCTAGGCAGTCAACCTAATAAATTGTTTGGACAAAAATAGATTATTAACCAGCAGAGAACAACAAACGTTACTGCTTAAATGTTGGGAGTTGCTGCAGATGCAGTTTTAGGCATTTTACTGTTTTTATAAACTGCTGAACAGTATTTACAGGATTCGTATTCCCAAAGCCCCAGGACCACTGTTGTCCACTGCTTGGAGTTGGAACAGTGAAAAAAAATCTAGAAACAATTTACATCTAAGCCTCAAAACAATTAAAATGCATGTAAATTATGATGCTCCAGGAATTAATCGCTCCAACAGATGGCTGGTAGCTTGTTAATAAGAGTGAAGCAGACATTTGTCTTTTTTTGGAATCCTGGACCTTGAAGACAACAAGAATGTCAAGGGACCACCAAAAATGGGATTGCTGCAGCAAAAGGTTCTGACTACAAACTAATGATTAAAATGATCTGTAACTCGAGAGACAAACCATTTGGAGCACTTCCAATCCAATTTTTCAGCCTTTTTTATTCTGTGTCCTGCTATGGCTTTGAATCTAAACAGCATCAGCCAAAGGGGGATTTGGGTGTGGACCCTGACTTCACAGGTTGGCCCATGGTTGGGATAACAGCCACAGCAACAGCACTGAAAGGTTTGCAGAGCAAACGCTTGTTTGCAGAGGCAGCTTATGGATCCCTGGAAGCAGAACTTCATCTTGTCCTCAGCAAAACATTTCAAAATCAGCCTTTTTTTAAAGAGCCTTGAAGATGAACTTCCTTTGAATATACCTCTGGGGATCACAAGGCAGGGTGCTGGGGGCCTAGAGAAATATTCGCTCTGTTACGCACATACACACACACATTACATATAGTGATTTGCTTAAGTCTGATTATTGTATAAAGAACATTTTCACAGTCACTCCAAGCCCTCAAGCCATGCTGTGCCTTTTCAAGGGGCACAGGACCTGTTCTGCACAAGGGAGTGCAGGTGAAAGCCTTAAGCCAGCAAAGTTTGAGCTACCTCTAGAAGCAACATAAAACCATCACCATGGCATGGCAGAGCTAATTAGTAAATTAGCATATTGATGCTTCTGCACTACGTCTAGGATCCCATCTATTGTCTTCACTCATCATGGCCCTGTCCTCTGTACATTAGTATAGGAAACTACAGGCTTCTGTTATCTCTGAAAAGAGGCAGCATGGCTGCGTGCTCCAGTTTCAGGCTCCAGTGCAGTGCGGTTGTGCATCCCACCTTTTTGCTCTGCACAGGGGTCACAATTTCTAACACATTAATTTCCAAACTTAAAAACTCAGAACTTTACTGATGCTATGAAATAAGTAAACCAAGACCCATAGCCTAAATTAAAGATTGTGAACAAACTAGGAGGGAACCAAATAAATAACATACCACAAATAAATTAATAAATAATCCACTTCTGCAAATCCCATCTTGCAAGATAGCACTTCTATCTTCTTAAATGACAGCTAACAGATAAAAATCACTGTGGCAGCCTCTCTCACACCACGATGGATGTGGTTATTAGAGTTTCCATTTAGTCAGCACTCCCAAAGGAATCTCTTAGAAAATACAGATTTTGTAGATATTTAGGTCATATTCAGAAAGGCTAAATAGTGATATACCTTTTGCAGGGCTGTGCCACTGAGGGCAGGGTCCCACAGCCTCTGAGCCCTGTCAACATCTGCCAACAGAGAGCAATCGACTGACCCAGGTCCCGTGGCTGAGCAGAAGGCGAGCTGCAGAGTTGACCTGACAGGACATCAGCAAATTGCAAATTGCTAACAGTGTTGAGAATATCAGAGGCACCCTATACAGACAGTGAAAGATCCAGTTGTGTCTACTTACCCCACAGAGAAGCTGGAATGAGTTAAAAAGAAATAGAATGGGTGGATATTTGAGGATAAAAGGGATAGAAAGAACTTTCTACATAAATTACTATCTGGGCTGATAAAGAATCCATCACTTTTCATTTCTTTCCTCTGTCCCTTGACAAGACTTACAATTGTGAGAGGCAGTACAGGAGATGCTAAAACTCCTTTTGGAGACTTCCTTGATGCATAGGATACTTAGGAATGCCTTCAAAATCATAAAATGAGTTCCTAAAAAACCCCACACTTTTGTGATGTAGCTGTAAGATAATGAAGATGAATTTTCTGCTGCACAAGAAATATCCTCTTTCCCGCTTTCCAGCTTTTCCTGCATCTGTCATCTTCAGTCCTACACATGTGTTGGTTTAGTTTATAAACTGCCTGTTTGGATGGCTGAACTTACCTTCACTTTCATCAAAATACATCTGGAAGAGTCAACGAAACCCTGGTAAATTACAAATAAAGGAAAACCCCTACTCTTGAGCAAGTAACAAAGCCTTTATTATTGGGCTGTTAGTCAAGTTGATAGGAGAACATCACTAAATCTCTTGCACAGCCAAGAATTTTGCACAGCTTTATACCAATATAATGTTACGTGATTGTAACAGCCTTTTCTTCTATTCTGACAATTCCTGTAATCTCTTCCAGGCATATAAACATAATAATCATAATATAATATATTGATACCTACTACAAACCAGTGCATAGCATATTCACCACTTCACCTTCACCCTATACCTGCTGTTCACTAGAATTCAAGCCCAATGATCAAACATTATCATTCTGTTAAAGTAACTTGTTGTTTTCATGCTCAAATTGAGTTTCCTCTGTGTTGAGTATATTAACAGACATCTGAAGTTAGAACTTAAATTCAATTTTTCCTGTGCACCACATCTCAGTTCAGAATCTGACCAGAAATATACACTCCCTGGATACTTCAGAAGAATAATTCCTTTGCAGATTTCCTTGGTTCATAAAACTTTCAATACTCCGCCAGTCTACAAAATATCTATGTTTTACATAAACCAGGAAATGGCATTTCTGACTGGAGAAAGCCATGTCAGACCCTCATACCATGTTGCCTGTTTGATTGAAGGTCATTTGTGCTGTGTTGCTTAGAGCATTTTGAAAATGTAAACACGGGGCTCACTCCATAGAAATTATATGTGCAGTCTAAACTAATAGATAGCTCTTGGTTGCATGTTATGCAGTAAGGCATTTAAAGGGGTTATCATGATGATATATGAATAGCAGCACAGCCAAGACTAAAGGGCAAGATATTCCATTAGAGTTGTTTCTTATTGCATACAAAAAATTACTTCCCACTCAGAAAATGTTTCAAAACCTAATTATTTTGCATAATATGCCTCTTCTCCTCTTCCTCCAGGCTATATCAAATACTGAAAGAGGATTCTCTTCTTACATGGATTTTATCTTAATGCATTGCCTAATCTTTTCAAGAAAATATGTTTTTATGTATAACTTCTGAGCACAGCCCCTTAATTAACAG
>NW_010538647.1:5082-7711 GCF_000687285.1 Phaethon lepturus
ACCCAGTTAGTGAATCTTAAAATTTCATTGACAGCCAATTGCATTGGCATTAGCATTCCTGAACTGAAAGCAATATCTAGTTCCTGAAGTATGTGCAGTGCCACATGTATCAGGAAGTCAAACGTGGAATAAAAGATTGGGGTATTGTATTATCCAGGAGCATACTCTGCACATGACAGGGTGAGCCTCACCTCCATGGCATAGTACCTCTCCTCCCTCTCCTTTTCTTCTCACAGGACCAGGGAGGAGGTCATGGGGGCACGGGGGGAGAGATGGTGGCCTGAGGATAAGGACACATGTATTTTCACAACCTTGTGAATTTCCTTTCAAGAACCAGAGGCTGGGATAGTAAACTTTCAACTAACCCCCCAAAAACATCCACAAGCCTTTTTTTTTTTAAAAAAAAAAAAAAGACTCTGTGGGGCTCATTTCGGTTTCTGTGTTTTTGGGGTCACTTACGTCTCTGTGTCAAGTGTTGAAACCTAAGTATCAAATTTGCTTCTTTCTTAAAGATTTTTTAAATGAACACTGAGCTTTTTACCTGCTCTTAAGAGGCAGAGTTTTAGGAAACAGTTCAGACATCCCATGACAGGCGATAAACTTCGGACCAGTTGACATTGGTGCTATCACTGGCACTGCCTCCAACTCCAGCTTTGTCAGCCTGTCCCAGGGCCAGAAGCTGGATTGAGAGCAAGAAGCCACATAGCTGCAGAATGCATGCAGCACATCATCCTCAGGTCTTCCAGGAGACCCCCTGCCACCTATCCTGATCTTGCTGGAGACCCAGGGGACTTGCTGACGCTCTCCTGGCTGTCCAAGATCAACTGGCCTAAGAAACTCAAGGCTATAGCCTTGATTAGATCTATAGATTTTGCCTTGAGAAAGTGTTCTCTCCACCCTGAAATGCAACTGAAATGATCCATATGTTTCTGTTTAAAGGATTATCTTTCTCTCCCTGTACATACAGAGAGAACAAGAGTGGCAATGGATCCATGCTTCAGAGTTTCTCTTCTGAACGAGGATATGATGTTGTAATGAGAGGGCTCAAAGGTCCCTGAAGGAAATGTAATGCAGTGTAAAAAAATACAAATCAAGTCTGTCCACAAAGATCCCACTCCCACGGTCCCAACACAAGCAAATCATCTGCTGGAGGCAGTCAGCCATGTAGCTCCATTCTGCACACAGTGACAGTGGGGATTGTCACTGCAGTGGCTGGGAAGGGATCACCTGGCACCTCCTGGGGTCACCATCTTTGTCTTGGAGAAGACAAGCAGCCAGGCACCTCCTTACTTGTCTCCCATTTCCCCATTAGGTCTTCCAGCCTTTCAGTACTAATACGCACTTCTAAATGCAAACGCCTCCCTCCTGCTTGAGGTCATAAGTATCTCTGCACTATCTCTATTCTCTTTCTAAAGAGCAAGTTTCTTCTTCACACAAAGGCAATGATTATTCCTTGTTCCAGAAACAATTATATGTTTGCTTTTTTCAAGTAGTTATTAAAACCTCAGATTATTTTCACACCATGTATTTAGCAAGACTTAACACACAGCCCTTCCTGGAGAGGGTAAAGTCAGCTTTGTGCGCTTTTACTAGCTACTTTTCTAGAGAAACTCTGGCCAACTCATTTCAGATACTGGTATTTCCTTTTTCCTTTGTCCTCTGTGCTCCACCTCCAGATTTCTAAGTGCCAATCTTTACATTTTTCCTTTTTCTTCAAAAGGGCAAGATACCAAATTCACCACTGACGTAAGTAGGTGCAGCTCTAATTAAGTCAATGGGGTTACACTTGCCTATGTCAGCAGTGAATTTGGCTCGACATCCCTAGTGAGCAAAATGTCACATTACCTTTGCTGAGCAGGACATTTAAAATAAAACATTAGCAAAAACAATTAACTTTAAGCCATTAATCCCACTGAAGCTACTTTTCAACCTCCTAAGGATTGAAGTCAATTCCCAGTAAATGTCTTTGGCTTAATAGATTGTGATGCTTCAGTATGAAATATATTATTGAATGACATTGAATTAAGCAACATCATATTGTATTTCTATATATAAATTATATTTTAGCACATATCTGCCAACTTCTGACTATAATACTTAAGAAACTATTAGCAATGGAGAAGATCGTGCAGAACATTGGATTATACAATACCTATGAATTTTGCAAATGTATTATATACAGCTCTAATATTACACTCAGGTATAACACATTTTTGTATTTCATTAGCATCCCATTTTACATCAACAAAGATGGAAGATTTATAAATAGTATGGTTCTCTAATTCATTCCCTTTGGCACAAAACAGGTAGTAATATGGATAAGTGAGAGGTAAGAATACAGTCTTATTCCCAACACTTTCATTACAGCTACAGAAGGAAAGGGGTCAACATATTATCTAAACAATTTGAAAGCTCCTTGATGGACTTCCCTGAACAGTGCGTGGCAGCTCACAGCATGTGGACCAGCAACTCTACTATTGCCCTCTTGGGTGCCCTTTTGCTTTGCGGTGTTCATAAAACCCAGGTGGGGTGCATGGGTTCTAGCTACAGAAAAAGGATAAAATTACCAGATTCTTGTAGGTCAAACCCTGCTGTAGGCAGCCAGAAGGAAATTCTGGAGATAGAGATG
>NW_010538647.1:7734-11999 GCF_000687285.1 Phaethon lepturus
GTTCCTCTCTAGGACCGTCACATTCTCAGCCCTGCATGGAGTTATTCCTCCCATTCAGGATTTGAAACCCTAAACCTGCCCTGGGAGTCGAATACCTTAACCCTTTCTTCTAAATTCCAAGGAAATTACAATCATTTATCTATCAGAAAGCTGGAAGAGAAGGAGGGGAGGCATGAACCTGTCTTCCAGTTCCTCTCTGGATGCTCCACAAGGGAGAGAACTGAAGTTGAGTTCCTACATCCATCCAGTGGGACATGTGCTCTTCCGCTCTTCTCACAGGTGCATGGGCTAAACACTACATTTTAGAGTAATCTCTCCCTTTCCTATTGAATATTTCCTTAGAACATGCAAACTGTAGCAGCCACAGCAGGAGATGTGAAAAGAGAAACCTTCCCTTTGCCCCAGAGTGGTCCCCAGTGTGCTGGTGACTTCTCTTTTTTGGGAGCAGGAAAGAAAGCCCAATTCACAGAGAAAAGAACTGAATAAAGGTCACTTACTACTTAAGTGACTGCTGCAACTAAAAGTCTCAGTATTTGAATCACAGTGTCCTCTCAAAAGTAAGCAGAGGTCCCCATCTCCATGTACATAGCCTCACCAGCCAACACAAATATTTGCACTTTGCCTAATGTGGATGAAGTTGAATCAAAGGGAATAAAGTTCTGCAGGAGCAGAATATTAACAAAAGACTTCCAAAAAATACAAGTTACC
The DNA here is from genome assembly GCF_000687285.1 of Phaethon lepturus. Classification (NCBI taxonomy): domain Eukaryota; kingdom Metazoa; phylum Chordata; class Aves; order Phaethontiformes; family Phaethontidae; genus Phaethon; species Phaethon lepturus. The sequence goes on from NW_010538647.1 coordinate 8,443, forward strand.
AGTTATATTTGGCCATCAGGTGAAAAAATATTGACCCAAACTTGGAGCATATGACCAATGACCTTGAATCTCTTCCTTATCCATTTTTAATCACAATTTTCCCAATGAGAGAAGACCCTGATTGCCTTGAGGTCCTTTCCCTTGTACCTAGAGAGGTCCAGGGAGAAAGGAGGTTTGTACATGCCAGGTAGCAGATCACGCAGGAGAACTGCCTGGATAACTTCTGTAGTGCAGGATATTTTTGCCCCCTGAAAAGATACACGAATATCATAATCTCCGATATTTAATACTAAATTTTACCTAAATTTTACCATCCCTTAACCACGACCTGAGTTCTGCTCTACAGCAAATCAATTGAAACCAATGGTGGGGATATCATTAAAATCTAAATCCTGAAGCACTATAGTATAAAATATATTTTGCAGCAACTCTTCCCACTTGAGGAGCAGCTGTCATTCCCTGTGCTTGCAATGACAGTTCACACACTGAAGTGAATCAAGTGTGAGTGCAGGTGGGTGATTTAATATCACAGCACACCTTATAATGAAGAAACACACTACACAGCTCTCCAGCTAGAAATTCAGGACTGTTAGAATTTGCAATAGCTTTATGTATTCTGATGGGATGTACCCAAATTTGTTTTGTTTTGTTTTGTTTTAATGATTATTTCTGACAAGTTACTTATCAGATTTCATGCTTACTTAAAGAATAAATTAGTCAGTCTCCATTAAAAATACTGCTGAGGAGTGGAAAACTCTAAACCCTGAGCACTGCTCTGGGCAGGTCCCTAAAGGGACACAGCCAAAAACTCATGGCGAATTCAGATAAGATTTTGCTGGTATGAAGGATTTGTGACCAGATACAGAAGCTGCCTCCTAAGTTCAGGGCCTATGTGCTCCACCTTGGCTCCTGAGTCCCTGAGGTGGCTGGGAAACCCCCCCAGGACACCTCGTGGCATCACTGCCCAGGTGCCTGGCCGAGATGGGGTGCAAAGGAGGGCACGGAGCGTGTGGTCTCAGTCCAATCCCAACATGCACTCATGACCAGAGGGCCATGGCCTGAGAAACACTCCAAGATGCCATGGTTTCTGTGCAGCCTGACAGCACAGCTCTGTCCAGTTAAATCAATGAACATTTTGCCATTGATTTCTGGGGTAGCTGCAATAGGCCATATAGTTTCATCCATCAATTGCTTTAGTATTCACCTCATTTTAACCACATTAGCAGCTTGACTGAAGCCAATGGTACAGTTCAGATACTTAAAATGAGTTATGTTCTTAAGTATTTTGATGAATTGAGGCCTTAATGAACATTGTTAATGAAGGTGTGATCCTCTGAGATTTGGAACATCTTCAAATCTCACACTTCATTGCACAGTCACTTGGATTCAGCAGAAGTCCTTGTTGCCGTCAGAAGGAGAAGTCACCTCCCCCTTTCCCAGAAGCTGGCCTCACCATGTGTCCACAATCATATGGCTGTGCAGTATGCCTGTTCACCATTGCCAGTTTGGACCAGTTCCCTCCACAGCACTAGGCAGGCATCTGACAGAAAAAAGCTGCTGGGAGTGGAGATAGAGGTGGTAGGAGGCACCTCCTCTTCTGGCAGCAGCACAGACATGTGCCAGACTGAAAGGACCATATAACCATAGCATAGCCAAATCAAAAAACCAGCTGGTTAAACCATTGGAGTGATTATCTGATAACTAAGTATCCAAAGCATATTAAAATTCTTTGCCAGGGAAATCTTGGAGACTTCAGCATTTGCATAAACTATCATGAGTGAATTCAGACCAAACCATACCTGCAAACAAGAGCATACACAATTAGGAGAGAAACATAATGTTTTATGTGTGTACCACCTAGGGGCAAAGGGATGGAATTGCCATGTGTTATTTTTGATGGAAATAATACACACATTCTGGAAAGAAGTTCTTGCTAACCAGGTGCCCAAATATTTTGTAGTTCTCTGGACTTTATGTTTAAATCCATTAGCCTGGTTCAAGCTGCGTACTTAAAGCCCACACTCAAGCTGGGAAGAGTTTCCAAGAACTTTTTAATGGTTCTGGAAACTCTGGGTATGATGCTGACCAAAGGTTTTACGGTGGGGAAGCAAATTAGATAGCAAATGTGGCACACTCAGAGAGGAACACAAGGTAATGCAATGAGGCATGTACAACAAACCCAGTGATTTCAAGGTCAATGTCACTGCACACCTGTGATTCACCAAAGGCACAGTTCTGGATGCCAAGCAGCTCTGATGCAATGGTATGAAAATAAGGGAGAAACCACAACTATGTTTTTCAGCTGGATGAGGGAAGCCAACAGTGTAACAAGAGAAATCCTTTTTTCTGTGTGGTAGCCCTGTAACTGGCTGGTTCATCTGGTGTCCTTTGAACTGAAGAGTCAATGCCATGTTCTTTGGGAGTCTTTGCAAGAAAATGCAAAGGGAAAGTACACAAAGGAGAAAGCCTCTGGATGAAAATGCTTCCGGACATGGCAAGTTGTTACTTAGCCAAATAAAGGCACAGTGAGATCATAACTCCAGAGAAAACTAATGCCATCATATTGCAGGCATTTTAATTGAAAAATGTTCCACTTGAAAATTGTTAGACATTAATTTTTATAAGCAGTACAATAAACTTTTCAATTATAAAAGGCATAAAAACGATGCTTAACTGTCACAACCAGTCAGTTGCTTTATTCTGGCAGGTAGCCCTATGTCCACCCTTCGGCATGCTTGCAGCAGTGTCAGCTAACCAGCAAAGGGCCCACAGCTAGACAAAGCTGTCATTTGGGTTTGGGAATGGGCAGGAACACAGCAGTTGCCTCTAGCCAGGATAAGGAAACCTGCAGGCAGACCAGGTGGTGGGGATCCCATGGATCTGCTCAGCACCAGTTTCTCACCTCGGGTAAATCAGCAAATAGTTCCTCTTAAGACCAGGCATGAAGTCCCAACCGTGGTGAAATCAATACCAAAACCTCTGTTAACTGCACTTGTGCCACTCTCTCACCTGGTGCCTCCGGTGATTTACGCCACTCCAGAATCTCACAAAGCAGATTGCAAAGAGAGGCTGCTCAAAGGGACGGCAGTGTGCCTTGTGTAGGGATAATTTCATACCTATTTCATCATTTCAAATCTATTGTTGGTCATCATGTGAATATTGCATTAACTTCGGATTTAGAAAGCTCCTAATAATTGAGATTCATGAAGCTGTCAACTAATGCCATACCTATACAGATTTTACAGACCCAGTGGATTGGAAATACCTTGGAAAACGAAGAAAGGGAGAAGAGCAAGGAAAGAAAATAAAGGGATTTGCAACAGCCCTCTGCCATGGGGAGGGCTAGCAGAAACAAAAGGAAAGGCCTTTTGTGAGTGGAAAGGCCCTTGGATAGGTGATAGAGTAGCGCCCTGGGCCAGAGTGCCAGTGCAAAGAACTCCTGCACCAAAGAGAGTAGAAAGGTAAGAAATTTAACTCTACATGTAGGAAAGACCCACAGTATTTCATCTTAGATTACCAAGGGGTCAGGAAGGGCAAGGCACAGCTGGAGCTGAACT
>NW_010538648.1:0-8041 GCF_000687285.1 Phaethon lepturus
GGGCTACTCCACCGGTCGTCTCTTCCTATGACTCATGTCCCTGTTCGGGCACCATTTGTGGAGTAACAGGGCACGGACTCTGGTGGGGATTCAGGCCAAAGACCTTTATTGCTACAAGTGCCCGCTTTTTATGCAGTTACAGCTCTTTCACGCGCCACAAAATACGTCCTGGTTGGTTACCACACACAGTCCATGCACTTCTCCACAGTCAGGATTCGCTGCCTGCAGGTGTCCATGCACTCCTTTGCTTCCTCTCAGTTGTTCACCACAGCTCCTTCTCCTCAAGGCCGAGCCGTGCAGATGTCCAGCTGTTTAGCAGCTTCTCAATGCCACAGCTCCTTCTCCTTAAGGTCGAGCCCTTGCAGGGTGATCCCAACAGGCAGGCAGATAGGTGACTGGAAATTCTGTACCCTGAAACTCTGCAGGCCTTACCTGCAAGACTGGCTGGCGCACGGAGCTTTTCTCTTGGTCATTACATATTCTACATCCAGTTTGATCAACATATACTTGATGTCATATCTCTACTGCATTAATTTAGGAGCTAAGTCCTGCACCTTCTAATTTGGAAAAGGAAAAGAAACTTTATTACTAGGAAACTGCCTTTTCTTATGAGCATTAGGATGCTGTTGACATTGTATCAGCTTCTCACTTTGTGACATGAATGTCTGGAAGTAAAGGAAAAAGGTACAAGCAAAGGTCCCTGTTTGGTTTTGGGTTTTGTTGTTTTTTTTAAATTCAAGACAAGGCCAAATTATTATTTCTTTTTTGGAAAATGGAAAAAACATCAGGTTTGATATTAAATATTTTTACTCACAATGCAGAGAAATTTTAGAGTTAGTTTTAAAATTTTATTATTATTGTTGCAGGCTTTTAGAATTCTTCCTAGTAGCTATTTCAAGTAAAGACAACACATTGTAAAATTCCTGGTACTGAGCAATTACAGTTCTCAGATAGTGGAGGCCAGGTTTATTTCCAGTCTTTAATGCTATGGTGTATTTAATCACAGTGAAATGAAAATACATAGGAATGTCACGGTTATTTTCCAAACTCTCTAAAAACAAATGCCTTCTCTATCTGCATTGTAACATCAGTTTTAATTACATATTATTTCTCAGACCTATGGCTATGACTTTCCATTCTATTTACAAATCACAATATTAATGCTTTCCATTGTGAAAGACACCCCTCCCTTTTAGAGATATCAACAGGAAAAAGAGACAATAAATATGCCCATGGTAGTAGGATTACATTTCTAGCAGTAGCTATGTGAGCAGCTACTTAGAAGTGAAGAATTGGTAATATGTTATGCCATAAATATTCTTAGCAGAAATCTCTGCATGCAGGCTATATTGGTAACAATGCATATCTAATTCCTAAAAAAGTAAATAGTTTTGTTCCTTCTGTATATATTTAAAACAGCCACTTTAATTTTTTTCTGAATTTCCAGAATTGTTTTGGTAGGAAAACAAAAAGGACAGATAAAACAAACCAAACCAAACCAAACAAAACAAAACAAAACAAAATAGTTATTTTTAATTGTTTGCTTTCAGAATTGCCAGAAATTTTCCATCACCATTCCCCAGTGATTTAATGACAAACATCATCACAGATGAGGTCTTTTGCTATACAGCAGGAGAAATTTGCAGAGAGAAAATTAAAAAGGCAAAAGCCCAGCTAGAACTCAGTCTGGTCACAGCTGTAAGGGATAACAAAAAAGGTTTTTATAAATATATTAGCAACAAAAAGAGAGGCAAGGAGAATCTCCATCCTTTATTGGATGCACGGGGGAACATTGTCACCAAGGATGAGGAAAAGGCTGAGGTACTTAATGCCGCCTTTGCCTCAGTCTTTAATAGCCAGACCAGGTATCCTCTGGGTATTCAGCCCTCTGAGCTAGAAGACAAAGATGGATTGCAGAATAAACTCCCCACACTCCAGGAGGAAGCAGTTAATGACCTTCTGCACCATCTGGACACCCACAAGTCTATGGGGCCTGATGGGATCCACCCAAGAGTACTGAGGGAGCTGGTGGAGGAGCTTGCCAAGCCATTGTCCATCATTTATCAGCAGTCCTGGTTAACAGGGGAGGTCCCAGACAACTGGAGGCTACCAATGTGACACCCATCTACAATAAGGGCCAGAAAGAGGATCCAGGGAACTACAGGCCTCTCAGCCTGACCTCAGTACTAGGGAAGATTATGAAGCAATTAATCTTGAAACTCTCACAGGGCATGTGCAGGACAACCAAGGCATCAGGCCCAGCCAGCACGGGTTCATTAAAGACAGGTCTTGCTTGACCAATCTGATCTTCTATGACTAGGTAACCCATTTAGTGGATGAGGTAAAGGCTGTGGATGTTGTCTTCCTGTGGATGTTGTCTTCCTGGACTTTAGTAAAGCCTTTGACAGCGTCTCCCACAGCATTCTCCTGGAGAAGCTGGCAGCTCATGGCTTAGACAGGTGTACTCTTTGCTGGGTAAAGAACTGGCTGGACAATCAAGCCCAGAGATTTGTGGTGAACAGAGTTACATCCAGTTGGTGGCCGGTCACAAGCGGTGTTCCCCAGGGCTGTTTTGGGGACAGTCTTGTTTAATATCTTTATTGATGATCTTGATGAGGGGACTGAGTGCTCCGTCAGTAAATAAGTTTGCAGATGACACCAAGTTGGGCAGGAGTGTTGATTTGCTTGAGGGTAGGAAGGTGCTGCAGGGGGATCTGGTCGGGATGGATCGATGGGCCAAATGCAATTGTGTGAGGTTTAACAAGGCCACGTGCTGAAGAGTAGCTGGAAAGCTGCCTGGCAGAATAGGACCTGGGGGTGCTGGTTGACAGCCGGCTGAACATGAGCCAGCAGTGTGCCCAGGTGGCCAAGAAGGCCAACAGTGTCCTGGCCTGTATCAGAAATTGTGTGGCCAGCAGGAGTAGGGAAGTGATTGTACCCCTGTACTCAGCACTGGTAAGGCCACACCTTGATCCCTGTGTTCAGTTTTGGGCCTCTCAGTACAAGAAAGACATTTTGGTGCTCGAGTGTGTCCAAAGAAGGGCAATGAAGTTGGTGAGGGGTCTGGAGCACAAGTCTTATGAGGAGCAGCTGAGGGAACTGGGGTTGTTTAGTCTGGAGAAGAGGAGACTGAGGGGAGACCTTATCGCTCTCTACAACCACCTGAAAGGGGGTTGTGGTGAGGTGGGTGTTGGTCTCTTCTCCCAAGTAACTAGTGATAGGACGAGAGGAAATGGCCTCAAGTTGTGCCAGGGGAGGTTTAGACTGGATATTAGGAAAAATTTCTTCACTGAAAGGGGTCTCAAGCATTAGAACAGGCTGCCCAGGAAAGTGGTGGAGTCACCATCTTACTGGAGGTGTTCACAAAGTATGTAGACATGGCACTTTGGGACATGGTTTAGTGGGCATGGTGGTATCGGGTTGACGGTTGGACTTAAAGGTTGGATCTTAAAGGTCTTTTCCAACCTAATACTGGAGGTGTTCACAAAGTATGTAGACATGGCACTTTGGGACATGGTTTAGTGGGCATGGTGGTATCGGGTTGACGGTTGGACTTAAAGGTTGGATCTTAAAGGTCTTTTCCAACCTAAATGATTCTATGATTCTAACTTCTGGTGCAGGGATTTCTGGTGCTGGATATGCAATACCATCTTACAAGTTTTGTATGTGTGGTGGGTTGACCTGGGCTAGATGCCAGGTGCCCACCAAACCCGCTTTACCACTGCCCCTCCTCAGCTGGACAGGGGAGAGAAAATGCAATTAGAAGATTATGGGTCAAGATAAAGACAGGGAGAGATCATTCAGCAGTTATCATAATGGGCAAAACAAACTCAACTTGTGGAAATTAGTTTAATTTATTGCCAATCAAAATCAGAGTAGGATAATGAGAAACAAGACTAAATCTTAAAACACCTTCCACCTACCCCTCCCTTCTTCCCGGGCTCAACTTTGCTCCCAATTTTCCTCTACCTCCTCCCCCCGAGTGGCACAGGGGGATGGTAAATGAGGGTTGCGGTCAGTTCATCACACATTGATTCCTGCCACTCCTTCCTCCCCACCTCCTCAAGGGAAGGACTCACACTCTTCCCCTGCTCCAGCGTGGGGTCCCTCCCACAGAAGACAGTCCTCCACGAACTTCTCCAATGTGAGTCCTTCCCACAGGCTGCAATTATTCACAAACTTCTCCAGTGTGGGTCCTTTCCACAGCATGCAGTCCTTCAGGAACAGACTGCTCCAGCGTGGGCTCCTCTCTCCACGGGTCCACAGGCCCCGCCAGGAGGTTGCTCCAGAGCAGGCTTCCCACGGGGTCACAGTCTCCTTTCAGGCATCCACCTGCTCTGGTGTGGGGTCCTCCACAGGCTGCAGGTGGAGATCTGTTCGACCGTGGAGCTCCATGGGCTGCAGGGGTACAGCCTGCCTCACCATGGTCTTCACCACTGGCTGCAGGGGAATCTGCTCCAGTGCCTGGAGCATCTCCTCCCCCTCCTTCTTCACTGACCTTGGCATCTGCAGAGTTGTTTTCACATCTTCCCACTCCTCTCTCCAGCTGAAAATGATATGTGACTTTTTTTTCCACCCTTCTTAAATATGTTATTACAGAGGTGCTACCACCGTCACTGATGGGCTTGGCCTTTGCCAGCGGTAGGTCCATCTTGGAGCCAGCTGGCATTGGTTCTATCAGACACAGGGGAAGTTTCTAGCAACTTCTCACAGAAGCCACCCCTGCAACCCCCACTGCTACCAAAACCTTGCCATGCAAACCCCGTACAGTATGCATTTTCCTTACCCTACCTAGTAAGAAACAAAAAGAGAGAAAACACAAAGTTCCTAATGTCTAACTTTTATAAGCAAGTCTCAAAGTACATAGACTACATACAGTTTAGGGGCTATCTATTCCATTCTGTGTATGAACTGTGAAATCCTTGGCTGTATGGATAATATTAATAATGAGAACCAATGTATTCTTTTATACTTAGAAGTATTTTGCTTGCATTGCCTTCACCAGCAATCTTAAAAATAATCACAGTTACCTGGAAAACACTACAGCAACGTAGTGATTTTTCCTTCAGTCCATTTGTTACAGCTGGAAACCATGGACAAGATTTGGTCCCCACAAGCCCTTCTTCAGGACATTTGCATGTGGGATGTTTGAGTTATAGGTCCACATGACTCCTGGCTTGTAGTGCTCTCAGCAGGGGTGGACCCTTGTGTATATTTAGAGACCTGCTGGTGCGTAACCACAGCTACCTCATGTCTGGCACCTGCATTTAATAATCCCAGAATGGCCAAAGCAGACATCAGAAGCATCTGAAACAGCTACAGTTTAGAAAGAGATCTTTAGGTTCTAAAGGTCTCCCTATACTTTTGAGATTTTGTTAGAGCAGCCACATTAGCACAAAGGCTTTTTCACAGCATCTAGTGAGTTTTTCAGCTTCCATTAATCACTCAGGTTCCTGAGCATCTTCATCAAAAAGATACTTCTCCTTCGATGCAGCTGTCTCTACTTCAAGTGTTTTGCCAGTAGAGAGCTAAACTGGATAGCGGGCATGGTGTCTGTCTATAAAGCCAACATTTTTATGCTGGCAAAGTTTCACATTTAAAGTCAGTTCAGTCTTCCTGGTTGAGGAGGCTATTATGGTTTCTCTAAGTTCATCACTATTTTTATAACTAATAAGTCCTTAAGAATCTACATTTCCTAAGATGGAGGCTTAACTTAATTTCCTAACTCAGAGGCTTTCTGCATCCTAATAAAGTATCAGCTGGCAGTTTAAGCAACCTGAGTTTTATTCATTGTTGGTTTTTTGATCCATCCTTTTTGCAAGCACTTTTCTCCCACACTTTGAATGGAAAGTGAATGCATCTTGTTTGCTGCTTAGTTTCTAGATTGGTCATCACCTCAAGGCCAGTCAGGACATGCTTGGTTCTCACTTTCTGAGAAGTGAGTCAAGGTGCCAAGACACTTGCTGTAGTCTTATGCTCCAGGGCAGTTTTTAATCATATTTAAAATTGAAGGTTGCTCCCTTACTAGATATGGGAAGCATCAAAATTGTCTACAGAGTTTTGTCAACACAGCGATGCTAGCTAGAAATATGAAGAAAAAAATCATAGCTTTGCTGGCAGCACCTCCAGCATGGATGAGAGTCTGCCCCCAGCTGAGTGATGCAGGCAGCCTGCAGGCAGGTAACCTGTGGGCACGTAAAAATGCCTCTGGCCTGGGCACTCTGCATTTCCGTTACAGGGCTCTGCCGACATACCTAAAAGAACACGTTTTGTAGCCTGAGGATTAAAATCCTGGATTTTAAGCTTTTATGCCTGCTCATGAACTGCAGTCTCTCTCTGTCCTTAGGCACAAAAGCTGAGGAGGGCTGTGGTAACTGCTGGTGACTGATGTTCATGTGGTGGGTTAGGTGGAACAGAGAGACCACGTCTGCTCATTTTAACTGGAGCAAAAGGAATGGGGGCAAGAACATGAAAGTTACAATTGTGTTAGTAAATTAAACATGCTCTGAACTGTTTTCTGGCCCAGAGACCAATGGGCATAGGATAGTTTACAAGACTTGCTCAGCTCTTGGCCTCTTGGACAGGGTGCCCACAGGCACACTGCTTATTGGGGGTGCTTCCTAGTCCATGCCAACTCCTGACCCATACCCTGGAGCTGCTTGGAAGAGTGACAGTCAGTATGAGTGGAAAACCTGACGAGAACAGCAGTAGCAATTTAACAGTAAAGGCCTCAGGAATCTTCTCTGACACTATTTAGTTTACTAGTGTCAATGCAGCCAGACATCTAGGGGGAAATTGGCCCTCCTGGTAATATATCTAAGCATGATTCCCAGTAACAACAACAACAACAACAAGTTTTTGCCTTAGCCCTGGCATGGAAAGGCTGACATATCCATCAAGATGTAAAATAGTATAAATGGGACTTTAGAAAGTTGGAGACATTTCAGGAAAGTCCTGGTTGGAGAATAGGACTCCAAGTAGGCAGCTATTACTAGTAAACCCAACCTTGCCTGCATGCCCCATGAAGATTTCTTTCCTATTCTTTGCCCTTTGTTGCTAAGGAAAAAACATTAAAAAACAAATAATGCAAAAGTAACGGAGGAGAAGATGTCTCTCACACTTTATCTTGCTTGATCTCTAAGCCAGAATCACTTCATATGGAGTTCTTTTCTTCAGGGCAAGAGAACAGCTTCACTTTTCCTTGCAGCAGGGAAATTGTACACACCCAGGAAGGCGTGGTTACAGAGTACAGCACTGCCTTGCAGCAGAAAGCCCATAAGGAAGAGACTATTATTCTGCAACAGATGCTCCAGTGAACAGGCTACACTGCAGGGAAAAACCCAATAGTTCTTCCCATCAAATCCTTAATATCCCAAGGATTTCTCTCTCAGGGAACCTTGAACAGCTGAAGTGAACTAGAACTGTGTGCTTCTTTCCACGGAGTGTAAAAGGTTACAGTTCTCTAGTCAAGAGCTGTAGGGGAGCTAAGTTTTTTCTGTTCCTTTTTTACTTCTCAAGGGAAAAGAAAAAAAGAAAAAAAAAAGAAAAAAAAAAAGACTGGCTGGAATTTTTTTTTCAAGTTATTTGCTTGCTTTTTTATGCTTATTTTTTACCTTGAATATATTAGGAACAGCAAGACTGACATTTCCTCACAACGCAGTCCCTCTCAGATATATTTATTTTGGGCTCTCACTTTAGCTCATGGACTATAACAAAGATGACATTTTTGCAAAGTGTTTATCTGTCATTGGAGTTATACAGCTACATATAAAAACACAGAGCATATTTTACACTGACTTACTGAAATTCTTCCATTCAGCTTTCCACCTCTTGATTTTTGCCTTGCGGTATCACAGGATTTATTCTGTCATGATCCTGAATTCCATGGAAGATAAATACTTCATACGTGAAATACATACAGTTCTTCCCCTTACCGCCCTCTCATTTTTCTCCTTTTTTTTTTTTTTTTTTAAACAGTTGGCAGTCCCTCTCCATCAAAAAAGGCAAAGGGCACCTAGGTAACTTCCCCGCTGGTATTTTC
>NW_010538648.1:8072-10585 GCF_000687285.1 Phaethon lepturus
AGGGAAAGGTTTAAATCCCTCAGAGTCCAGCAAAGCAAGTTGTTCGCTTGAGATCCAAGCCAATTCCTGCACATAGTGCTGCGCAGACGCATCTGCAGACTTAGAGCTCACACCCAAGTCCTGCTGGGTGATACAGACATGAAATAATGGGGAAAAAGGGCTCTGAGAAGACCTAGGTCTTCCAGAGCATGAATGGAAGCATCCAGAAAGAATTGCCTCTGGCACAACAGACAATTTCCTGATAAACACAATAAACTATCTGATAAGCACACTGATCACAGGGACAGCCTTCCTTATATGATGCAGTCTCACTCTTCACCCCTTATAACCTGATTTTGGAGGTCTGGAGCTTGAAGACAGCAAAGGAAGGAAAGGAAGGAAAGGGAGGAAAGGGAGAAAGGAAGGGAGAGAAGACACAAAGAAAGAAAGAAAAAAGTCTACTCATCCTCAGATAAAGCATTTTAGTAAGCATTTCTGCTGGCTTCTGACGAGGAACTACAAAGAGCATTTAAGTTTTGATACTAAATAAAACCTGTCATTATTTCCTCATAATTAGAAGGCTCCCAGAGTGAAGAAACGGCAACAATAGGAGGTGGACTGGAGAGTCAATTCAGTACAATGCCAGCTGTGCTTACTGGCATGCAGCATCTTTGTTCTGAGTATGGGACTCACAGGTAAACGTTCTCTCTTGCCACATGCTCCTGTGATAGTTAGCAATGACAGTTATCTACTCCCCCCTTCCCCTGCCCTTTGCATCTCTCCACCTACTTGTCTGACAAATTTGCTCTGTACAATTAAGTCCTTAACCTAGGCATGGATCAATCTGATTTCACATAAGTCTTGTGAAGTCATTGCTTTAGAAAAGCCCTGAAAAAAAAGTGACCCTCTTCCCCAGTTGGATATGGCATTTCAGAAGTTTTACTGCTTAGGAAAATGATGCTTACCTCTGACTGTAAAAAATGCTAGTTTTATTGGTTGGGAACAAGACAAGCAGGCAGATTATAAGAGGTCAATGATGCAACTACAATATTAAGTGATATCCTGTGAACAATCCCTAATGTTTCCTTTACGCTTACTTGCTCAGATTATAACAGAGTGTTGTTTTTTCATACTGCCTTGTTTTTTCACACTGCTTTCATTCTGTTTATCCTTTCACAACCTCCAAGCTTAATGCTGATGTTAATAAGCCCACGTTTATTAATGCAGGACTTTATGTTATACAGTTAGTTACATTACCTTTCTGTCACTCAGGTGACAAAAGTGACCTACCTTGAATTCATCTGAAGAGTAAAGCAGGGTTAAAAGAACATGATTCCAGTTTCCTAGCCCTTAAACCCTGACCTCTAACCACAACTCCATTTTTTTCCCTTTGTAATGCTATTGTTTAGCCTACTAGCTCTACAAACCTTTCATTTTGGAAACAAAAATTAGGATCTCACTGTCCTTCCCTTCACATTCAGATCTATTCCAGTGTGTAGCTGACAGATACTGCTGTATTTGTGTAGGTGGAAAATGATCACTGTGGCAGCAGTAGAGAGACCATCGCCGAATCTTTCAGATACTCTCAGGAAGGAATACACAATGTTGTCTGTGTAGCTCATTTTCCCTTTCTGATCAGAATATTGAATTGTATAGTACAGTCACCTGGATAAGCAATTGCTGTCCACAAGACCCACTGCCCACTCAGTCCTGCCACCTAAACTCAGCTCCCCAAGGAAAGCTCCACCATGAAGATGACACCACACAGCAGACCCTCAGCTTCGCCTAACATGCTGCCTGCACTGGGTTAGATTTGTTGGTGACACAGTGCTAGAGAAAGCAGCACAAATACATGGCAGGTCTCCAAACTGATCAGTCATACTAATTAATTTCAGTAAGCCACAGATGGTAAACTCGCACCCCAAAATAGTTCCCCCTGAGCCCCGTTTCCTGTTGCTCATGAAAAATGATGGAAAATAAAATCCTCTCCCTTTGGATTCTTCTGCCCTTTAAGGTTTCCCAGCATGAGAGAGGAAAATCTGTTCCTCTGCAAGAGGAAGCCCTTTTCCCTGCCAAGCTTGTGAAGCCCAATGCAAACAGCATTACAGTTTGCATTTCTTACGGTGTGTTATTCTGCTTACAGGACAACGCAAGTGTAAGTGAGGATGGGGGTGCTGTGGCAGAAGTAGTGATGGGGAAAGATCATAGATTACCGATGCCCTGGAACCAGATGTTCTGGGAATTACACAAGACAAAGAGAAGACTATTTCCCTCTCAGAAAGAGGACGTCTTTAAATCCTTTACAAAGTAAGAGATACATACAGTTAGTGCTAAGATAATAGTCCGTATCATTGCAGTAGCACCATGATAAATCTTTTGTCTTCAGTTCCCACCGGCTGAAAATTGAGCGTTTACAGCTAAATTCTGCATCCAATGTGGAGATTTGTACTGACAGTAAAAAAACTAGTATCGGGCAGGGCGAGGCCAGCTGTTTAGGGCTTGCCCTCGTCCCTGCCTCACTACTGATACTGGGG
>NW_010538649.1:0-2513 GCF_000687285.1 Phaethon lepturus
ACGGCAAGAAAGTGCTCACCTCCTTCGGGGAAGCCGTCAAGAACCTGGACAACATTAAGGCGACTTATGCCAAGCTGTCCGAGCTGCACTGTGAGAAGCTGCACGTGGACCCCGAGAACTTCAGGGTGAGCCGTGTTTGCAGACCCAGCCCCATCCCTGTGTTGTGTGTGGAAAGTCAGGTTTTGCTTTGAAACTGGGAGTATTGCCTCCAGCAATGCTGTCTATGGGTACGTTCTTTGGCTGGTGGAGGCAGAGAGCCTGTGTTGTACCCAAGAGAGATGATGGCTTGTGCGGGACTGTTTGCAAGAGTGTGGGTGACTTTCACACTAAAAAGTCCCATTTTTAGTACCAGCGCAGCAATGGGGCAGAGAAGGTGCTGGGAGATTGTTACTTGAAGGACATGCTGGGGATGGAGACAAAAGAACAAATCCAGGAGGAGGTGCAGCATGGGCTGCGGAGACAGAGGCAGAGGGAAGCTCTGCAGAGCATTTGAGGAAATCATAGATCCTATAGCAAGGGTAGCAGCTAACCTGCTCAAAAACAACAGAGCAGGTTTCTGTCCTAGCCAGCATGTGCTGCCTGTCTGGATGGGACACTCCCAAATGGATCATTTTCTTCATTTAGATCTAGAGAAAAAGAAAAAAAAACCCCGCATTTGCAGGGTGGGGCTCAGGCCAAATTGCTTTAGCATCCCCAAAATGGGCGGAAATAGTTTCAACGTTCTTTCCTTTTCTTTTTTTTTTTTTTTAAAGAATGAAGCAAATACTGTTTTCCCAAAACCCTGAGCTTTCTGTGGAAAGGCTGAGGATTTTGTCATAGCAGTGCCAAGGAACGGGGAGCGAGCCAGCCCCAGTAGCCATCCTGCAGCCCGAAGGCCACTACGATGGGGAGGGGGGCTGAGGAGGAAGAGGAGGCGTGTGCAGCGTGTGAGAGTCCTTTCAGGAGGGGAGTTCAGACTCGGGGAGAAGCCAGGAGAAAGGAAACGCAGCCTGTGGGTTGCGGGGTGGTGTCTGGGGGGACAGGAAGGAGAGGGGCCGGAGGGAAGTCTGCAGCAGGAACTCCAGGGAGACGGAGAGCCTGCAGAAAGGAAGAAGCTGTTTGGAGCTGAAGAGGTGGCGGAGCAGGAGGAGCAGAGAGCCCTCCGCGAGGGGCCGTGGGTGCAGCAGCTCAGCCCCGGCGCGGGGAACTCCGGTCCCTGCTCCGTGGTCTGCCGCAGCACCAGGGTGCAAGCAGCGCTAACCCTTTCTGTGTTCCTCTTTCTCCTCCAGCTCCTCGGAGACATCCTAATCATTGTCCTGGCTTCCCACTTCGCCAGGGATTTCACCCCTGCTTGCCAGTTTGCCTGGCAAAAGCTGGTCGGTGTCGTGGCTCATGCTCTGGCCCGCAAGTACCACTGAGCATCCCGGGACCGGCCGCGCGAGGAGGATTCCCGGCTCCGCCACAAGCACTGCTGAGCACGAGGAGCTGCCCTTTGGGTAGCGACAGGCTGTAACCACCGAATAAAAGCCTCCCAGCACCACGTCTGTAGAGTCTCCCTGTCTCCGTGGAGGGAAGGCGGGCAGGGGGGTCTGCGCGGTGAACGCAATGCCGTCGGCGGGTGGGGGTATTCTTGGCTCTAAGGGTTGCTGCAGACGGACCCTGCTTAACTCTGGAGCGCGCTCGCGTGTGTGCATGCCCGGGGCTCTGTGAGGAGAGCACCCATGCCCAGGGCCCTGACAGCCGGGGGTGTTTCAGGGAGGGTCGTAGCAATAATGAGGGATTGCAAAGAACCTGGATCTGTTCTCCCAGCTGTAGATTAATGGGAAATAAAGTGAAGCCAGCACTGCCCAGGGCGCAGAGCTCCCAGCCAAGCCGTTCCTGCTCTCCCTTGCAGCTCTGGGGGAGCTGGCAGCTCTGGGGCTGGGAATGCACTATCCCCTTTTGGAGCTGCTGATATGGCTGAGAAAACCTAATGAGGGATTGCAAAGAACCTGGATCTGTTCTCCCAGCTGTAGATTAATGGGAAATAAAGTGAAGCCAGCACTGCCCAGGGCGCAGAGCTCCCAGCCAAGCCGTTCCTGCTCTCCCTTGCAGCTCTGGGGGAGCTGGCAGCTCTGGGGCTGGGAATGCACTATCCCCTTTTGGAGCTGCTGATATGGCTGAGAAAACCTTTGACTGGCCTAGCAGGAGATACTGTTCGCTCAAGGGGGATTTATCATGCTAATGCTCACAGCAGACCCTCATCCCCCGGCACTCACAGTCCCTTGGGACAAGGGTGACAAGTTAAATTTTTGTTAGCTATTCTGTTATACAAAACAGGATAAAAACCTAAAAATGGCCAGGACTGTGTTTATCTTACTCTTAAATCTTGTCTTAAACCAAGACTGGAAATTCCTTGCACAAGGGGTCTGACAGCCAGCGCTGTTTGCGGCATTTGGTGCAGCAGAGTCCTGGCTGTGATAAAACTTTCTGGAGTTACCAGGGAGGACAGAGTTGTTTTGGGTCATAATCTCTCACCTCACTTGGGTTCAGCA
>NW_010538650.1:0-15303 GCF_000687285.1 Phaethon lepturus
ACCCCCCCCGGGCATCTCCAGTGCTAAGATCACAAGGATGGAGGTGGCAGCCAGAAGAGACAAACTCCAAAAAGAGAAAAGCAATTTTCTCTATTTTCCACTTCTTTTCCTAGACGTGTATATGTATTACTAACACTAAATAGAAGAGTTTTTTTCAGTACACTCTAGGTAGCTAGGATTTTTATTTTATTTTTTGGAGGACTACTCTCTGAGTTGCTAGGAATGAGGGAGTTTCATCTGTTTGTGTTTAGGTGTTAAACTTACCACAGATGCTCCAAATCTTCAATTAAGTTCTTGCAGGTGTCAGCTGCAGCGGCACTAGAGACTTCCAAATCCTGGCACCCATGCAGTCTAGCCATAATTTAGGTTCAAAAACCTCTATAACATCACATTTCACCAAAGAGCGTGCACTCTGGGCTAGCAGAAAAGCCTTTTGCCTCCGCTACCAGCTTTGGCAGCATCTCAGACCCCCTCTACAAAAGGAGTGTGGCTCAAGGGGTAGCATCTGCAAAACTAAGATCTGTGTTTAAGGTAAAATCTAATCTAGCATCTATGAAACTAAAGCAGACTTTCATCACAGAGTCTGAAAAGTAAACATACGGCCTAGTCCTGTTCCCCTGAGCTGACTGGTGCAAATCCTGGATTAGACAGTAAGAATACACCTAACCCATGAAACAGCATGAAGGAAGAAGCAGTGCACAGGGAATTAACCGTAAGCAGAGGAGATGGCAGCATCTGTGGGAGAGAATGCTGCCGTAAATAGAAACTGGCAACATAAAGCTTAGAGAGTTGCGGGTGATAAAACAGCTTTCTATTACGCTTAAGCGGAGAAGCAGGTTTTGGGCTGATCCTGTTAGGAAAGGGACCGCCACATAGCACAGTGCTAGCTGATGCATCACGCTCTGCAGTTAGCGTCCGGTATCTGTAGCTATTTCCTAACTAAAAAGGTTTCTAAGCAGCAGTTTTTCCTCCCCATCTGATGAAGAATCAGATTTTTCTCCATAGTCGGCTTCACTTCCCCAGCCCGAATGGCACGGGGCGGTAAGTCTCAGCCACACGTGCTGCGGGGGGCTGGCTGTGCTTCGCAAAGCCAGAAGGAAGGTGGGCGGTGTGGTTCTCAAGATGTCTGCAACTAAATGACGAGCTAATTTTGGGAGAAGGTCAATGCTTCTGGAGAAGCAGGGATTGGAAGAAGTCGTCCTTTGATGTTTACATTTTGTCCTCTGTTGTAGAGCTGGCCATTTTTTCAGTTCTTTGCCCATATCTTTGTCTCTGATTCAGCTCTTAGTCTGATAGTCCTTAACTAACAATATGTCTTTCAAATCACTCTTAAAACAAGAGATGCACAACAACTGTTGTGGACTTATGGTGCGCATTAGCTCGGCTGGTTTTTTTTCCTCCTTTAAATTTAGCTGGAATAAATGTTTTTTATTTCTATTGCTCTGAACTTTGTATCTACAGAGATGATGGGGTTGCCTCTCACTTAGGTGTCCCAGCTGGAGAGCAACAGACAGTGGAATGATTCCAGCAAATTCACCTACAAACCCTGTGGTGTCTTCACCTCCACTGCCACGTTCAGCACACAGGTAAGAGGCTTTGTTTCTCCGATTCTCATCTGCTTCCCCACCTTCACCCTGTTTCCCTTTTCCCACTACATTGTTTCCATCCTTGTGAAACTGCTTCCTTCAGCATTTAAAAACAAAAAAGAAAAAATCTAAAACCCTACGGCATGATCCTCCTCCTTTCTTGTCATTCTTTCTAGTAAGCAATGCCTACTTTTAAAGAAGGAAGTGTTTAGCTCTTTGCCATTGTTCCTCTGTTCCTGCATCCTTTAGGTGTAGCTTCACTCATCTGCAGAAGGAAGAAAGCAGATACCTACCTTTAAAGGTGCTCAAGATCCATTTTTGATGAACACCTATGTGAAAAAGGAGGATTTCGTTCAATCTCTTTTTCACCTTATCCACCCTAGGAGACCCTGGAGCTGGTGGTGAGGGCTTGGGAGGACACCCAGGTCCCTTGGAAGAAGGACTTGTAAACAAATGTCAGCACAGTAACTCCACCCAGTCCCCTTCAAATCTTAAAATTAATCATTTTTTCCTTGCTTTTACTGTAAGCTGCAAGGAATTCCTGGACATGTATGTACATGGCCTAAACATGTCTTTGAGTGGAATTGAAAGGTGATGGCAAGGAAAGAGATAAAGAGTAAAGACTGAGAGCTGAGGAGATGTTTTTCTTAAAGCACCAAGGACCTACAGCTATCTTTCCATTAAAACCCTTTCATCACTTGGATAGGCTATTATTAGAATAAAGGTACACAAAGTCTTCTGCGTCCATTACATAGAGGCCGCCAATAAATCTTGTTCAGCTCCTTGCTGGCCAACGCCGTCTCTCAGTAGAGCAATTTCATTATTGCCCCGCTGGTTGTTGACTGTGCCTCTGGCAGTCTGCAGTGGGAGTAAAATTCTGCCCTTCTGCCGTGGGATCATTTTGCATTCGATGTGGGGATGTTTCCAAATGAACATGCAAGCAGCAAATGGAGACTCACACCCCCGCCTACGCACGAGCTTAGATCAAGCGGCAAAACTACCCCCAGTTTGTATATAAATAGAATCGTATATAAAATCCCAACACTGTTAGCTTACACAAATTGTGTATGCCAATCATTCTAAAAATTCTTTCCAAGCAAGCAAATCCTCCATAAATCTAAGAGATAATCAAATACAATGTCTTGCAGTCACTTTACACCTTCGGTGACCCCATCAAAGCATGCCAGTGCTTTGCCAAAATCCATGACTGTGTTTGCAAACTTTAGCTGTTCCAGAAAGTTTGTACACCTGATGCAATGTTACTTTTATTAAACTCATGCTTGTTTTAGTTCCTCCTTTTAACTTAGTTAGGGTCAAGCCAGGTTTCTAGCCATTGGAAAAAAGGTGAATGTGAGGAACGATCGTAATTGGAACAACGCATCCTGTATCTTGTCCTTAGCTAGAGAAATTGATACTTCCCAAAGATATGGGAAAGAGGGAAAAGCCATAAACTAATAATTCATTCCTGGTGTCTTAAATGTTTCAAGGATTAAGGATTATGTTCAATATCACAAATTTTTAAGACAAAATGAAAATGTAAAACTATTCAAGGCTATCCCCTTCTGAAAATAGCTGTCCTTCAAAACAGTTTAATGCATATAAAGGGCAAGTGTGTATTATTATTCCTGATAACAGAAACAATAGGTTTTAGCCTGCAGTCTGAGTTATATCAAAGCACCTCACAAGGTATTTGTCAGACTTTATGTCTTGGCCTTAACAATCCCAATTCACCCATGATTAATTGCAGCTTTCCCCTGGGAAGTTGCAAGGCTATGTGACAAGAGGTGCTCCTGGTTTTCCTCCTAAAGAGCAAACCCACACCACAACTGGCAGTAGACACCAACCCTTTGTCAGTCTCGACACATGAAGGGAGATGTTTAAGAGAGCAAAATGCTCCCTAAGGCTGAAGGGACCAAGTCACAGTTCACAAGCCACATCCAGCCATGAAGGGGTTGGCCAGCAATCACCAAAAGGCACAGGCTGAAACAAACAGCTGAAACTGTTTTCCAGATTCAGTAGTTTTTCTTTCTGATCAAGAATAAGGAGGTAGCAGTAAGTTTGATGGGCCAAGCTGCTCATATTTGGAGAAAACGGAAGATGTTTCAGAAACTACACTTAAGTTGAGAATTTTGTCTGAGGTTGAGAAGAGGATCTACCTGTATTCAAGCAGGTGGAGAACTCACAATGCATTTTCTTCAAATTTGATTTCTCCTACAGCAAGCCAATGTGTGTTACATAGTCTTGTTCACCGCTTTCCTATTCGGCTCATACCACAGTCTTTTGTAAACAGACCAAACGCCATCCAGAAAAATCAGTGAGGTTGCCTTGTCCCAGCTGCTCTGAAGTTTGCTCCAGGTCAGTCCTCTGATGGCTGAAAAGTTTCCAACGCCCAGCCTTAACTTATTCTACTCTCTCTCCAGGTTAAGAATACCCCCCATAGTTATTTATCATCAAAAAGAAGAAAACAAATTTTTTGCATTAGCACAGCCAGTGGGGTATGTAACACTTTCCATTTCAAAACCTACCCTGCGTAATTCCACACAAAGCCCTTCTGCAGCCCCATACGTCCCTTCTCCACACTGTTATGATGACTTGCGTATTTCTTTGAAATTTCCCCTTTGGGAGTTTTTTACTAACTTTCCTTTTTTTTTGTAGACATCCTCATTTCCCGCAGTTTGTTTAATAGCTTCCCAAGCTGTCCTACATCTAATGGTTTCCTGAAGTGTGGGGCGATAAAGTCTACTTCATTTCCATAGTCCAGCAAAGGGACTTCCCTATCCAGGAAAGCTATGGAGTGCGTCCTACGGCACCCGTTTTTAGCCAACATGCTTTGTTTTGTCCTACTTTTCATTCACATCTGTATCTACCTCCATCGTATGAAAAGCTTCTGTACAGTCCTGTGTATTTCTGGGCTTGCAATAACTATATATGGCTGTTAAGCTCACCTTTTCCCCCCCAGTATGTTTGCTCTTAAATCAGACCATCTCAATTGACCCGATTACAATCCCTGCCTGCTAGAGATGCCCACAATTTTGGTAGTCACAGTTTGACATGCCCACCTTGCCCAAGGCTGTTTCAGCCCCGGTAGGTGGCTGTGGTGATGAGGGCTGTCCCCGGCGATGCAGGGACCTGCCCCAGGCGCTGGATCGGCGCCTGTGCAGGGATTAAGGCATTCCTGACATGACCAATTTCCTGGGAAATCACTCATCACATTAGCCAGAACATGCAAGTTGTGCAGAATGGCTGCCCAAATCATTGAAGAGAAATCAGCAAGGCAGGGTGGGGAAAGTTGTGCAAAAGTCTGGCTAGACAGACCCAAAAAAAGAAAAAACATAAACCCACACCCTCCGTCTGGTGATCTTGATGACTGAACAACAGTGGAAACACGTTTAGCTGCCAAAAAGAGAGCTTCACTCCTTACAAGGAGCTGTGTATGTTCATCCCGTCTTTGTGGTCCTCTTAAGCGCTTGCACCTCCAGCGACAAGGAATGAAAGGCGGGTCAAAATTTGTCACCGGAATGAAACGCGAATTTCCTGCCATTGCTCATCCTTTACCTCTTCCTTTCTCACTGAACAGATAAGGAGGTGGCTCACTCCAGAAGGGTTTGTTTGCTTTATGAGGCATTTCAAGCAGAGCGCCGGAGGCTGTGAGGTTAATGCCGCAGGACGGGGCGTATTGTTCTCGGCAGTCAAGTTCTGATTTGTGCAAGAAGGAAAAAAGTAATTTCTCATGCTGTTTTCCCCTCTCGTAAATAAAGCTTTTTAGAAATGTTTGGGTTTTTTTTTCTCAAAAGTTTTGGTGAGATGTGGAAAATGTGCTCTCTTCTTTCTGTTTGCAATCACCTCCTCTCATCTTTTTTTAGTTATAGCAGCAGCTATTTTGAAATAAGTCTGATTAGCCCGCTCCTAGCGCATGTTTTGGCTTATGGCATTTTAAAGTGTTTTATGTATGTGTATTTAAAATGTATGTAGGTACTGCATACATGATGTGCTGTTTTCTTAGATCTATCATCAATTATTTTTTGTTTTTCTGCCCTTCCCATCAGCTAAAGAGAGATAACTGAATCTGGATGTAAATTTTATGGGTGGAGAGGGAAGGAAAAGAGGAGGTGGAGGGGGAAGGAGCAGCAAATTGTTTTGCAAAAAGCCTCTGGGCTGGAGCCATTCTTTTGTCTGAAAACGTAGATATAGACTCAGTGACTGCTATCGTTAAGAATAACATAATAGTAATAATCTATGAGAAGGCCTAAGTTATAGGTCATGTAACTATTAATGAAAAGCTCCTACAGCTCCTACGTGCCCTTTGCAACATGTTTGGTTCACATTGTCTATGTCCACACGGTTTGTGGGATGAGGGAAACCAGCCCATAGAGGCTAATCTGGTAATTCTTGGATGTGCCTCTGTCTCCCCAGAAAATTGTCATTAATCCACTGGCTAGTCCACTGAGAAACAGGAGTTGAGGTTCGGTGAGCACTGCTGCCCTGCTAGAGCCAAGCCTGGGAGCAGGCTGGGGTGGGAATGGGAGAGTAACCTGCCTTGGGGAGGGCCAGGCTCCACACTTAGGGTCTGGGTCGTGCCCCATGGGGGGAAACTTTTTGAGGAGATTTTTCCCTGCTAGGCTAGGAGTGGTGGAAACCCTGCCCACAAAAGAGAGGTGAAACTATTTTTATAGCCGCTTGTTGCTTGCACTTCCCTGGATTATTCAGATACCTCAACGATGAATGCGGTAACGCTTGCAAGTTACTCGGCTACTACGGTGTCGCAAGCTATATGAGGTAATACGGAAATATTTCATTCATTTCCAGGGACCAGCTCACTGGCCCTTTTCCAGCAGCGCTGCAAACTTGTAAAACTGATGGATCAGTTTCCCAGGGGTCTTTATTACCAAGACTTCGGACTTCTCGGCAACTGGAACAGCCTTGTAAACTAGTCGGACTGTGCAGGATGCTTAAAATAAACCTACAATTAGTGTTCCCTAGGGCTTTGTGCTGGGCTTCTTTTCCCAAAGACTCTTTTATGTCATATTTAGCACAGGAGAAGTGGATGGGCCTCTCTTGGGGCTTATCTCTGTCAACAGGAAAAGGGCACTTCTGAATGAAATTAAGTGCTACTGCTCCCTTCCTCAACGGCAAAAACTGCTGCAATGGATGTAAGTTATGTCTCAGGTTGATTTGACAAATCCCTACCTTTGGGATGGCTTGGATCTGGTTCCAATGAGGCTTAGTTTAAATATGTGTATAAGTGAATTTCAAATATAGTTCTGCACATGAATTAAACTCTACAAAACTGTTAACTTGACTTTTGTCTTATGAAATCCAAACTGGTGCGTGTCTGATGTCTCTCTCAGCTGTTCTGCTTTGGTATCCCAGTTCCTCCGTGTTATTCAGGGAACTGGTTCCAGAGTGAAGCAGTCTTCTCTTTGATGTGCAGAACATGGACCAGGTACATCACCATTAGACATGGGATACAGGATTAATTTCATTTAAAAAAAGGGTTACCTTTACGGTGATTCTGGTTTTGAAAGGTGAAAGAATATTTAGATGTATATATAATAACAATTTTATATAACATAACTTTATACCAATAACTTTTTTCCTAACCTAAAAGGAAAAAAAAAAGAACATTGCATGTTTCCGGATGATAAAAGCTGTCCCCTTCAGTTTCAGGCAAATAAAAATAAAATGGGAGCAGAAGAACCACTTTGTTCCCTGGCCCTGCCCCCGGGTGTATAAATAGCAGGCGTCCCTGCGCCCGGGTGGCTGCTGGAGTGCCTCTCATTCCAGAGATCTTTGGCCACCCTCTTATCAAAACAGAAAGGCTGACTTCACTCCCGCTCTCTGCTGATTGATGTCATGTTGGAAACAGGTAACACGACAGCTTCCATTGTCCTTGAATTAGCCACCTACTTCCAGAGGTCAAACAAACAGGCTGAAGGTCCAGAAACTCGCTTCAGCTAGTTGCTGCCAAAATTCCTCCTCTGTGAAATGTGCAGGGGCTGGAGCGGTCCCGGGTGACAAATGTTCTCCAGAGAGATGCACAGAAACCATCCCAGGAGGGCTAACAAGGGGTATCGAGCTACAGCACTGGGGAAGAGGAGAAATGCGAGCCAAAGCCCAGTGCCAATTTTAAACTTAGGAGCTGGAGCCACAGAAAGTTTCTATTTGATTTTTTCTATTTGATTGACTGAAGCCTCAGTTGAGCCGATGGCGGAGCGATAGCATGAGGACAAGTCTGTCAGATTCAATCCCGGGGCTCAGGAGGCTCGGTTTTACACCGGGCACTGGCAGGGCCCTTTATTTGCTGAAAGTTTGCAATCGGCATCAGCATTTCCTACCAGCTTTCTGCTTTTGTATTTTTAATTTACTTTATGTGAGTTGAGTTAGTTATATGAGTTTAGAGGCAATGGGCAATGGCTAAAACTTTTCCCCCTTCCATTTTCACTTTTTTTTTCCCCTTCCACCAACTTTCTAGCTGTTGCTTTAATTAGTCTCTAATCTATGTTTATATCACATAACACAGACACCACAGCTACTGCTGTGCATCCTGGGTCACGCATTTGACATTTACGCTGTGCCAAAGGTGATTGATGCCACTTTCCTGTCACTGTCATATTTTCTTTAAAATGAAAGCTTAGAGAATGAGGGGATTGTATCGCTGTAATTTAGAGGATTGTCCTCAGGCAAAGAGAAGGAAAGTGGAGGCCAGTGCCCAGTTAATACATTGCAGGCACTTCACACTCCTCCAAAGTACTGTCAGCTCCTGTTTATCCCTGGATTGATTAATCTGACTACATCTCCCACCTGTAGCTGCACAGATGCCGCAGACCGCACGGGGCAGCTTGTAAAGCCAATTGCACTAAGTCCTACTTCACTTGCAGTTCTGTATATATCTTGTCCATCCTTTACAGGAACTGGCTTATATGTTTTTTTGTGGGTGGGTGACGTAAATAAGCTCTTAGAGAATAACCCAGATATCCATAGTTTTGATTTATCCGTGTTAGGCCACCACCTTGCTGATAGGAAACATAGATGAGAGATATTTGCCTTTCAACAACAGTTTTTCTTTCTTTTCCTCATTCCTTAATCTGTGTAGGAGAATTTTTTAACCTTGCTTTAACAAACCTGAAAAAAAAGGCCTAAAATAGTGTTTTCCCCATCTTTCTTTTGTTCCCTGAATTGTTTTGAAACAAACTGCTGTTGACACTGCTAAGTTCCCTGCTTCTGCTGCCTTACCAACATTGGCAGGATTGATAATGTTTTGTATCTAAGACATCATGAAACTCCTCTGCATTTTAATACTCTCTCTGTTTCGTTCTTCACTCAGATCTCTGAGTGACCTTTGATTCCTGCTGGCTTCGGTCTGAACATCACTACAGACAGTGCTTGCAGCACAGCTTCTTGGGCTTGCCAAGGGCAGCTCGTGTCAGACTAACCTCACAGCTTTCTTCGTCACTGCAATTATAAACAAAAGCAATGTGTCAGATCCCATTCACCTGGGCTTTAGGACAGCATCTGATGTCCTGCTCTAATCCCTAACACTGCTGAAGGACATCATTTTTATGCAAGGCGAGTAGGAAGACCACAGCAGGAAATACTGCAACAGGAAGTACTAGAGAGAAAGGTAGTTAATGGAGTTTATATACATACGTATATAGAATGGTATAAATATATGGTTCTGTAAATTAAAAGGTCTTGGAATCACTCCTGCTTAATGTTTTTATCAGTGAAACTAGGCACAAAGGCTAGAAGTTTGCTTATGACATTTGTGGATGACAGAATGTTGGGAGGCACTATCAGGAGGGAAGAAGATCTGAAAAATGTTATGGGAAGAACAAAAACGCAATGAAATTAAAATCAGAAGTGTACGTGACAAAAGCATATATATGGAGATTACTTATCAGTAAGCTGAAAATGCAAGAAAAGTAGAAAAAAAAATTAATCAAGTGGGCAGCTCTCTGGTACCTCTGGAGCACCAATACAGTTTTCTTCGGAGAAGAAGGAAATGTCATTCTGGGACATATCAAATGAGATGTTTCCAGTGGAAACATGAAATCCATTACAGAAGATGACATCGATAAGGTGTCCTCAGGACACTATATGTGATTTTGATGTCTCATGTCCAAGGAAAATACCAATCTGAACAGGTGTAAAGAAAGGCTACTGAGATCACCAGGAGCACCACGATCTTTCCTTACAAATGAAGGCAAGGCAAGTTCAACTTGTTCAGCCCAGGAAAATGAAGGTTGACAGGAGATATGGTTTCCATCTAAAAATACCCAGGAGTGAAACAGCAGGGAGGGAGAACAACTATTTAAACTCGTCTGTGACTAAACTTAGTCTGGAAATAAGATGCAGGTTGCTGGCCATTAAAACAAATAGAGGCGAGGACAGCCTTCCGATGGGAACAGCTGGGACCAGAAAGGCACAAGCTCTTTTAAGATGTAAATTCAACTGGGAAGAAACGCTGTAGCACCTTGGGAGGGAAGAGCTCGGGCTCGGTGACCCTTCATGCTTGCATGGCTCCTGGATCCACCCAAGGAGTGCATAGAGAGGTGACAGTCTCTGACTGCCAGCTGGAGATGCTGGATGCTCTTGGGTGCCGACGGTCCCCTCTGTCCTTCCTGCTCTTCTTGATTTATGTACGGTGTTTCAGCCAAAAACACTGGCAACAGTGTGGGTTTCATTCTTCTGCTGGTGACACCCAGACCTACGTGGCAGCCAACCTTGCAAAGCCAACAAGGAACCGACGTTTTCACAAACAGCAGGAGGGATATCAATCATTGTAACATAATCCACACATAAATATGCTGCTGGTGTATGTAAATTTGGTCCAAATTCTTAAAATGTATAAATATGAGCTTCTCTGGTGGCTTTTTTTTTCTCACCCTTCTCCCCTGGCAGTAAAGATTGGATGTGTTTTACTTACTGTGGGAATAGCTCTTAGCTGCTTTAACATTTTTGCGGGCAGCAGCTCAAATAAGATCTCCTTCATGTGTTCTCAGATCTTACTGCTCTCGTGATTGGTGTCATCATTTTTTTTTTTTTTCCCCAGAGAAATAGAACTTCAGAGGTGGTTACAGAGGCCTGCAGTCGTTTCTGTGCATGCAGGGGTTTTTGTATGGGTTTACTTAAACAGTTACAAGATCCAGGTCCGTTAATAAAATGCAACAGGAAAGCTATGTTGACTATGCCGACCTCCTGCGACGGCTGTCCAGACCCGTGTGCTGGGCTGCTCCCAACCTGCCGGGTAAAGCGCTCTTCGTGCCACAGCTTGCTCCCTCCCTCCCTCCTTCCCTCCCTCGCTGAGGCAAGGTATTACATAAAAGACTATAGGCGAAACTGCACCTCTTCTCCCATGACATTAATTAATGTAAAGAACTGCAAGGATCACTCTGGAAGTTTGGCTGTTTACCTGCCAAACCCGACCTAATTGATGTTCGCGGCGTGTCAAACCTAGCTGAAAGACATCACTCAGCAAGCCCTTCCTGCGCAGCTGATGGACTGTAATTAAACCACACCAAGCCCCAGATTTCTGCATTAACTGTTCCCTGACGTTAAGGAAAAGGAAATTTAAGCAGGCAGACTTCTTCAAGAGGTAAGAGTGCGGATGACTGAAGGTGTTACTCCTGTAACATGCTTGGCTCTGTCGAGAATGGTAAATACGAAGTCTGATTTTGTTGTTGTTGTTGTTATTTTTCCTTCCCGTGCATCGCTGTGGTTGAAGAAGCAGAAGGGGCTATGTCAGCCCCGGGTAGGGTAATCCGGTAGTTAGGAGCTGCGCAGGAATTTGGAAGAACTGGTTTCAATTCTTTATCTGACAGTTGATTCCTCACATGTATAAATGTTTATTGCCTCTGGTCACCATCTGTAAAATGAGGCTAATGTTTCACAGCAGGGTGGAGGATGAAGCTGTCCAGGCCGTGATGTACTGAGAAGCTTCAGATAGGTTTCAGTCCCTAAAACAGGCCACATTTAACGAGATAAGTATGTAACCTGAGTTCCTCAAAAGGCTTCTTGTGTTCCCTGGAATGAAAAGATTTAGTTGCTGTTTCAGTGATTTGGACTCGCGGGGAGGAAATGTTTAACCTGTAGCATGGGCTGTGGCCTCCACATAGGTGGTCCTTCTTATACCTGAGAGGGAGGTAATGAACCAGATTTGCCTAGTTTACAGCTTCTTGATGAATGACCAGGCTCCGGATGCGTCCGCTCAGTCACGACAAAGGAGTCCAGTAATAACATACACTTATTTCCTTTGCTTACACAACTTACCAAGATTCTGGGGGACATTATAAATAAAGAGTATTTTATTAGTAAATATAATTTTTTAAAAAAAGAAAAGCACGAATAAAGAAAAATTAAAGAAGGCTTGGTAAGCTAAAATAAGGAAGAAATTAGGATACAAAGAAGACCATAAATCCATTTATAACATTAAGAGCTTTAATGGCTAACTATCTAAAGTGGGGAGACCAACGCTGTTAACATTTCAGTCTGATGAAAGCCACGGGCTTAAAAACTGGCCTGACCACCGACATGGTGAGTGAACTGCAGGCAGACAGTACGACAGCTACCGCAGCGGTAACGCGACAAAACGTGCCTGGCGGAAAAACCGGCTTTTCATCAAAGTGAAGATGGTCGGCACAGCTGGAGGAAGAACCAGGGCTCTAAGAAGAGAAGAAAAAGAGGTGACAAGTAAGAGTAAACTTGACTATGGGGTTTTTTTTGCTGACAAAGCTGACCTGAAGTGAATTGGGTGGGCATAGCTGCCCAGCTGGCCGGATCGTGACCCACTGGCCGGCCACTCCACGCCCCAGCACTCCGCCGGCAGCTCCATGCAAGCAAGTCCTTACGCTAACTGGAGTTATTGTGGTGGACAGGATGTGTGAGAGAGGATGTAACTCAGCATTGGGTATCTTTCTAAACCAGGGACAGGAAAAAGAAAAAAAAAAACCAAACTCAAACAAAAAACCCACCCCAGAACCACAAAACACCAAACTAACAGAAAAACAAAAGCTCTTCTGTGATACCAGTTCGAGGCAGTTTGGGCTTCACCATGACTGGAGCGTTAACAGCTTGCCCTCTGTAGCTGTTAAAAGCTGACTGCAGCTCCTGCTTCTCAGAAGCACTCAGAACATACCTAATTTATTTCGTCGTTTGGCCAGAGGGCTATCTTGGAACTGGAAATAAGCTGTGAGGCTATAGACGATAATCACATCAACCTCTTGTAAAAAAGGGTTGCTTTATGCTGAACTCCCAGCTATATGCTGGCTGTAAATACTGGCACTGGCTTTACCTCTGGAAGAAAAGCAAAAGCGAAAGTAGCAGCGCAGCAAAGGCACAGCTCGTAGTTCAGCGCCTTAGTACACACAAAGCTAATGTTATATTAACTGCTGCTTAATTGAGAATCATTTTACTGTGCATTGTTAATCTGTTCATAATTTATGGGCTGCTTTTTCCATTTTTGCCTCTTTGTACTTCACTACCGCAGGTGATATTCTCTGTCAAGGGTTTCGTAGTGCCCATTATCTGGCACCTAAGGCATTTCATTAACATTTAAACAAGACTTAAGTGCCTGAGTAATTTTGAGATAGGGCTGTATCTGCATGGCTCACAGACTACTGCATTTAATTAATTTCCAGACTTCTTCCTTCCTTGTTCAGAGGGAAAAATGCAGGCTCTGTCTAAAATACAGTGGTGGTAGGAAGAACAGGCAGGCCACAGTTCTGGTTGCTGCTGAGGTTTCTTGCTCAACTTTCTATCTCTTATTTCACTATTCAGCTCTAATGAAAAGCTTTTTCTCAAAGAGGAGAATATTTGAAAAGTGACCAACAATGGAGAGATCTCGAACTAATGAGTTGCCTCTAATTTCTGCGCCCCGTCTCTGGAGGCAAAGGAAAACAGATTCATTTGTCACAAACTGATCACGCCGCAGAAAAGCGATGACGAACTTAAAGACAAGACCGCCAGCTTTGAGCTGGGAGTGGCACCGGCCTGGGAGCAATGGGTGGGTACGGCACAGGGTGCCTGCAGTCTCGCCAAGGGTGAAGCTCGTGGCAACGCCTACCAGCAAAAGTCTCTTTGCAAGTTCTCCCGCAGTCCTGATGAACGAATGTAACGCGCTCTTGCGATGCTGCCTGTGCAGATAGCTTAGGCAAGCTGCTCCTCCGTCACCAAAAGCTTTTGAAGGCTTTTGAAGAAGTAAAGTGGAAAAGGATGATTTTCACTAATGTGGCTAGTCGGTATTCCAGGCTAAGATTGTAGGCTGTGTGCTCTGGTGAGCTGAGAGCAGGCTGCTAGCCCAGCGGTCACGCAGAGACGTGCTGACCTCGGAGATGTCACGTGAGTCACGCTGGGCAGTGGGGTCCTGGAGCTTTTTCTACTCTAATAAATAAAACAGCATGGGAGTGACCTAAGGCCCTTGTGACACAATGAAAAATCCCTGTGTTGGGGAATTTTTACCTCCATGAATTAAAATCATGTGAGAGACTCTGTGTGTGTAATGGGGATTTTCAGTTTTGCCTGATTAGAGATACTTAATAGGAAAAGAGCAGAGTAAAGAAAGGTTTCTGAAAGAGTGGTTCAGCTACATTAGAGTGGGGTTTAGATGCTTTTATTTTTGAGATGCGGTTTGAGGCGCATTTGGCCTAGTCACCGCAGCTGACAGGACACACAGCTCAGCGGGGCAATGTCAAAATACACCTATGAAAGTTCACATAACTGGTACTCACAGGACTGGGCTGGCCCCAGTTTCATGCACAGCCAGGCAGCTGGGGCTTGGGTCTCCTACCCCAGCGTCACCTCCAGCCTGAGGGCTCCCACCTGGGTAGCCTGTGTGGGCACTGGCACAGCTGGGCCAAACTCGGGCTCTGGGCCTGTGCAGGTGACAAGAAGTGAGGGACAGTGCTGTCCTCCTTGTAAATAGGGACAAAGGGGCTAGGCAGGGCCATCCATGATAAGGACTGTGTGTTGTGTCGGCTGGTGATAAGAATTTAAACCTTTCTTCTGCATTCTTTCTCCACAGTAAATCCATGCTTGAAGAGGAGATCGATTGAAATCCTTTGAATTGTAGTGCTAATGGTACTGTTAGTTTCAACACGCATTTCTTTCGCAACCGCTTGTATTTTTAATGACTTTTAACACCTGTGGAGTATGACAGGAACCTCAAGCCTCACCTACCTGTGCTGTGCAGCTAAACACAAAATGTAAGTGCCATCGCTTCATCCTCTCCCTGTTCCTCCCTCCGTGAGGCCGTGGCCATGCCCGGCTCTGCTAAGCAGAGCGGCGCGCTCTCCCAGCGAGCCTGTCCTGCTTCAGGCTCAGCAAGCTTGGGGATTGCCAAGCAGATAGTCTCAGCGTCAAATAGTTACGCTGCTCGCGGGCAAGCGTGTTGTGTAGCAGAATCTGATCACCTTAGAACCAGTTTGATTTCTTGCACCTGCTCCTATGGAGAGGCTGTGCCAGAAACCTCCCTTTCCTCCTTACTGGTGGACTCCTACTAATTTCTGAGCTGAAATTATTCATGGCTGCTTTGCAGCCACTTGTTCTTGTGTCAGCGCTGTCTTTTAGCTTGAAGAGCTCTTCTGCCTCACTGCTGTTCCTCACTTCGATGTACTTCAGGAGGCGGGTATAGCCCTGTCAGTCCTCACGTTACTCCGCGTTAAAGAAACCAAACTCTTTCTCTTTTTGTAAGGCCTCCTGCTCTGCTGCAAGGCTGTCCCTG
>NW_010538651.1:0-299 GCF_000687285.1 Phaethon lepturus
TTTCTTCTTTTGTACAGGGGCAACCGATACCAGGACGGTCTGGTTCTCTGTTTCATCTGCAAGTGTCTGAGTAGCTACAGTGCCCATTGTAGGGGTTGGAGTAGTCACAGTGCCTGTCACATTGCCATCAGATCCAGAGAGCCTTTCTCCCCTTTGCATAGTGTTAAATAGAGCTCGGTAGGCATGGGCCAGGCCCCAGCACACTGCAATGATTTGTGTCTCCTTGGAACTGCCAGGCTGACAGCATACTTCTTCCAAATATTCTGCTAGTTTATCAGGATTCTGCACTTGTTCGGGAG
>NW_010538651.1:685-5230 GCF_000687285.1 Phaethon lepturus
TAAGATGATACCACATTAACCTCAAGGTCAGTGTTCTAAAAACAAATCTCGCAGGCAAGACATTACTAATCATTGCAGAGAACAGCAGCCTGCAGAAACATGTATGGCAAAGGTGAGAGCATGATGCAAATCAAATAAAGTGATATCGTGACCTGCAACTGTTGCTATCTCAAGCCTTTTGCTCCACATTGGGCGCCAAAAAGGACTGTCATGGCCTGCAGAAACATGTATGGCAAAGGTGAGAGCATGATGCAAATCAAATAAAGTGATATCGTGACCTGCAACTGTTGCTATCTCAAGCCTTTTGCTCCACATTGGGCGCCAAAAAGGACTGTCATGGTTTAGCCCCAGCTGGCAACTAAGCACCACGCAGCCGCTCGCTCACTCCTCCCTGCCCCAGTGGGACGGGGGACAGAATTGGGAAAAAAAAACTCGTGGGTTTAGCTAAAAAGTTTAATAGGACAGCAAGAGAGAAACAACAATGATAACAACAATAATAATACCGACAAAGGAATGTACAAGAACAAGTGATGCCCAATACAGCAATTGCTCACCACCCGGCGATCGATAGCCTGTCCCTGAGCAGTGATTTCCGCCCCCCGGCCAACTCCAGTTTATGTACTGGGCATGACGTCGTATGGTAGGGAATATCTCTTTGGTCAGCCTGGGTCAGCTGTCCCGGCTGTGTCCCCTCCCAGCTTCCCGTGCATCCCCAGCCTTCTTGCTAGCAGGCCAGCCCGAGAAGCTGGACTGTCCTTGAGTACTTAGCAACAACTCAAAACATCAGCACGTTATCAACATTTTCTCATCCCAGATCCAAAACATAGCCTCACACTAGATTCTGTGAAAAAAACCAGATGTATCCTGGCTGAAACCAGGACACAAACCCAGAATACACTGCAATGTTAATTTTTCTTCTGCATATAACCTTAGTTTTCCTGGAACTAAAATAAGCATTTCTAATGCTAAAATGGAAACCCAAATTCCAGTCATTAGAACTATCATGCTAGCAGTTAGAGCATTGGATGTTTTTGTTACTGTTTGGAGCCCCTGCCTTGTTGTAAAGTTACCCAGGAATTTGGTGATGTTCGTAGATATAAGTGGATAGGAAACGTCTCTCAGATTTAGAGAAGAGATAGAGTTTGCCCTCATGAGAATTTCTTTGGCCTCTCAGTAGCGGGACATGCTCTTCCCCAGGTAGCTACTGCTCTCCTACCTAGAAGGGAACACATAAGTGTATTGTTTGAGACCTGATATAGGATATTTTAAGATGAAAGATGCTGTATAACCCAGCTCTTTCAATGGAATAACGTGTTCATCTGAACTGGGCGTTCTCAGAGGGCTCTGTGATGGTGCCTTGTTCAGTCAAAACTGCCCCATCATGTTCAACAATACCAAAGAGCAGGGTGGTTTCTACACCTTGACTTATTTTCACTTTTCAGCATGAGATTCAATCTTGCACCATCTCCTTTTCTCATCACAACCTCCCTCCTTTTCTTTCAGCTCATTCCCCCAGCAGAAAATCACACCCTTTTTGCTGCATTAGTTTTCTGCCAGGTTGGCAAGCTGAATCAGCTCTGAGGAGTCTGGGGAGGGCCCAAGCTAGTGTGCACCATGAGTGGCAGAAGTGCCTGGCTAGGAGCAGGGGGAGATGGGAAAGGTAAGCAGAGTGGGAGCAGGACCTCCCCTTGCTGGTGGCTGTGGACTGGCTGGCTGATTGGCTCATCCCATTGTGTTGAATCAGCCCAAAACATCAGGGCACTTTACAGGACTGCAGTAACTGAATTGATAGATTTCTCACATTTCTTTCTTTAATGGATGTTCAGCCTTACTGGTAAGGTTTTGCTAACTCACATTATTAACCCTTCTAACTGCAGTGGCATTGCTTTTGTTAGTAAAGAGAATGGTTGCAACTTACAGTTAACAGGCTAGTGCATGAAAAGCAAAGCGGTAAGAAAAACAAAGATTAATAAAAAAGCTGATTCACTGAAATGAAACTCTGCAAACTAGGTCTTCCATACTGAGACAAAGATTTATGCCACAGCACTTTGTTGTGTACAAATACACAATAGGGCAAAGCTTGTGTTCCTGCTTCCCACCTTTCCGTAGTGGGAGTTTTGGCAGAGTAATTTGGCAGCCCTACAGTACACCAGTCCCTTTTTTGGTTAAAATGAGATTTGCTTGAAGCCTGTCATAATTTAAAGCAACCCTCAACTCATATTCATCCAAACACATATTTTAATGTGATTAATTCAGTTTGGGTCAGCTGTCTTGGCTGTGTCCCCTCCCAGCTTCCTGTGCACCCCCTGCCGCCTTCACTGGCAGGCCAGCACGAGAAGCTGGACTGTCCTTGACTACTTAGCAGCAGCTCAAAACATCAGTATGTTATCAACGTTATTTTCATCCCAAATCTGAAACATAGCCTCATACTAGCTACTATGAAGAAAATTAACTGTAATCCCACCTGAAATCAGGACAGCATGTTAACACCCCTCGCATATTTGAGCTAAAAGTCAAATCACTATTTTTCATTTAGCTTCATTGCTAGTATTTGATGTGTGACTCAAATTCATGACTCATTAATGTGCAAATGTTAGTGTTGCACAACTATGTCTGTTACAGAGCAATCATTGTCTCAATAAGGGTTTGCTAAAGCCCAGGTTTTATTATTGTTCCTTCCTCCACAGTTCACTGAACTAAATGTGGTTTATTGTCGTCTTATTTTTTTATCATTCCTCATGAAACTTCCCAGTGTTTTCCTTACTGCATCTATATTGGGAGCCATGAGCATCTCATTATTATCAACCACACAGTGTGATAGATGCACTTGGATGATTTATAAATAAACAAAATGAAAAGTCTTTGCCCAGAGTAGCCTACGATCTAGTGCCCGAATGCTGCAATTGCTATCACGTGGTTGGGATTGTTGTGTCCCTGTGTTATTGATTTGAAAATTGTGGCTGAAAGCTTTAATTCTGCAGTCAGCTCTGCTAGTGAGGAAGAGATTTAGGCCCCAGTCCTGCAGTCGGCTGTGCTGGCCGGGAGTCCAGTGCCTGTGCAGAGTCTGGCAGCGGGCTTCGCTACTCTATTTAGTTTGTTACCACTGTAAATCAACCTGCTTTTTTTTTCTTTCCAAAGGAATGGCTCTAAATTCTCACACTTAATGTCCTATTCAGGTTTGTGGGGGAGACGTGGGCATTTTCTTTTGGACACTGTTCAGATCTCCTTGGTTGTATTGGGTCTGTCTGAGATGGAGTTAATTTTCCCCATAGCAGCCCTCATAGTGCTGTGCTTTGTATTGGTAGCTAGAAAGGTGTTGATAACACACCAGTGTTTTGGCTACTGCTGAGCAGTGCTCTCACAGCATCAAGGCTGTCTCCACAACATTCTGCCCCCCACCACCAGTAGTCCAGGGGTGGGCAAGATCTTGGGAGGGGACATAGCCAGGACAGCTGACCCAAACTGGCCAAAGGGATATTCCATACCATATGATGTCAGCTCAGCAATAAAAGCTAAGGGAAAGGGGGGGGTGTGTGTGTGTCATTTTTTACAGTGTTTGTCTTCTGGAGCAACCACTACAGGTACTGAAGCCCTGCTTCCTGGGAAGTGGCTGAACATTGCCTGCTGATGGGAAGTAGAGAGTAAATCTTTTGTTTTCTTTTGCTTTCTTGCATGGCTTTTGCTTTTTGCTTATTAAACTGCCTTTATCTTGACCCATGTGTTTGGTTATTTTTTTTTCCATCCTAATTTGTCCCCCCCCTGTGCTGCTGAGGAGGGGAGTGATAGAGCAGCTTGGTGGCACCTGGCATCCAGCCAAGGTCAACCCACCACATTGGTGTGAAACACTCTTACTTGTATGCTTCATTGCTAATTGTGCAGTCCTTGTTCAGGCAAAATTCCTGTTGTCTCCAGTGGGTGTTTTGCCCAAACAAGGAAACAGGCCCCATTTTACAACAGTCTGTATAAACGACCGTCTTCCAGCTCTAAGCTGTTACAAATAGTCCATTGGCTACAAATGGACATGCATGGATCTATATGGCCGAAGGATATTAACTGACAAATTTTATGTAATTAAAACATTAAATATCAACGTTACATACAGATAACTAAAACTATCCCTTGATTTATGAGTCCTTGCTGATATATGGTTATTTTATGATATATATATATCTGTAGTAATTACATATTACAGGGTTGTATAGCTTTTTAAAACAGAAAAATGTGTATTTAAAGCCAGATAACACTGGTTATCAATTGAGAGCTATTTAAATTATGATTTGTGAATTATTTTCTGCATGAAATCACAATCTTTACAATAACAATATATAGATTATGAACTTCTCAGAAAGCCTAATGCCTGTGGGTGATATTTTTGTTGTTTAAGTACTGTCATTCTGGCAGAGCATTAATTTAGATTTTCAGGCTCTAATAAGCACCTTGGATGCCCTTAGAGTTTTAAACCTGGATTAAAAATACATTGAATTAGTCATGTCACCGAAATCGGGAATAAACAATCAACACTTTAACTACCTCTCTAGCTTTGTT
>NW_010538652.1:0-4552 GCF_000687285.1 Phaethon lepturus
GTTATTATTTTATAATTTTAATAATTTATTATTTATTACTTATAAAAGTGTAATGGTCAATATCATAAATTTTCCAGTACCACTTTCAACCAGAAAAGGTTTTTCTTAGGTTCAGGGTGGAATTTCAGGTCAAAGTGAGGGCGAGGTAGGGACTTCAGTATCGCTTGCCTGACCCAGGAGGAAATCCCTGTCCTGCTTCATCCAAATCAAGGACTGGAAGAGGGGTTACTCTTCGTTCTGGGTTGAGACACTTTCTTTTTGCTTTTGGGGTTTCTTTTTGTTTTTGTGGGTCAAGGGAAATGTTAGTAACCTCAGACTTTCATGAGACATAGGAACTGTTTCCTTCACGTTTTAGACATGATGTACTAACAGGAGAAAGAGGACAACAGAGTGGGTAAAGGACAGTGGAGCAGGTGGAGGAGCAGAGGCAGCGAGGTGCCATGCACCTGAAGATGGGGTGGGGTGTGTAGAACCAGGCAATAAAACAAATCTGGGCAAGCTCTTGTCTGTGGTTTTGATGGCAAAGCACCAGACTTGACCTCTGTGTGTAGCTGTCAACTAAATTGACAAGCCAGTGCCCTGGCTCTGCAGCTGGAGGAGGTTCACTCTTTTTGGATGGGCCTGTGAAAAGACCATTTGAGAGTATAGTGGAGTCGACTGCATCAGGGAAGGGTGTAGTTTACTCCCCTGACAGGGTCACCACTTATTCACAGCATATTCCTATTCCTTCCTTTGCTTGTCTTCCTCCCAGCTGTGAAACAAAATCTGTACTTCTCCCATAAGGAGGTGGTCTCCTTCCCTGTGGAGCTCTGCGCAGCTCTGCTCTGTGCAGCTCCTCACAGTGGGGCTTCATCCTTTTTGCTTTTGAGTTGAGGGCTCTTGCTCAAGCATTTCATCCTCAGGTGCTGCCTTTCCAGTTTCTCTAGCTGCACGCCACCATTCTTCCCAGTGGCTCCAGGCTGAGCATGAGTGTGTCTGTACTGTCTTGCCTGTCTTCAAATCAGTCAAAACAGCAGCCAGTGCTAGAAGAGAAAGGATTGGATGGAGCCCATGCTCTTCTCTCTCAAGATTTAGTGAGCTCTTGGGCTTTTTTTTTTTTTGAGGTACTGATGAGGATGGGATATCACTCCAAACCGTGTGAAGGGAGAAGACTATAAGTGCATGGTTTCACCCTCTGGTGCAACCAGGTGTGACTGGTGGGTGAAGAGGACTCAGGTCTCTGGCTGGCACACCATGTTTTCTTTCATTTACATGTCTGTTGCTTGCAGGCACCAGCTGGGAGACGTGTCCATGAGCCAGTGCAACTGCTGTTCTGTGACCCGGGACTCCTCGTCCTATGTCCTCAGCAGGCCCACCCCTGGCAAGTTCAATGACTGCCCCAGCAAACGCTTCAGCCAGACTCTCTCCTTCTGCCTTCATGTAGCAGGTGGGTATTAGTTATTTCTGCTCCTGTAGGCAGGACGTCCTAAGGACAAAGCATGTGCACAAAGCCAGAGCTGACCAGGAAGACCACCCAGAGTCGTGCTGGGTTGTGGGAACGTAACACCAAAGGAAACGCAGCTAGAGCGTCTGACAATTTTCTGCAATATTTTTCTTCATGGCAACCCATGCCAAGCTGAGCTTCTCCAGTCTTCATTCCCACACCCAGCTGCTCAGGGTGCAGTGAAACCTTTTCAGGCCGTCTGAGTGATAAGTAGGAGCTGAGCTGCACCCACCCCAGAATGAGCTGGATCCCATGACTGAGGCTGCATTGGCCGGGTGACAGTTGGCTTCTTGTTTCCTAGATTGCCAGGAGTGGCTCCTGAAGTCAGAAGAGATCCTGACGACTCTGGTCCAGGCCCTCGATGGATCCTGCAGCTGTGGAGTCTCTGCTGCCTACTTCAAAGGTGAGCTGGGCAGGAGCGGGGCCATCCAGGGACCCCCAGTGGTTCATGCCCATTTGCTTCTGATTTTCAGCCCTGTGTTCCCTGTTGCATTGCGTCCCAGCTAACTTGACCTCGGTGCTGATGACAGAAATGTCAAGTGTTGGGCAGAGCAGGGCTCTGTTCTTCCATGTTCCACAGAGCGCTCCCACCGGTAGCTCCACCAACACGTGTCAGTGCTCATCTGCAGACCACCAGCTAGTTGGCCTGGAGCATTTGCAGTCAGACGGACGTGGCAGCAAGGCTGACATCTCAGCTAGGAGTTCGTTGCCTGCTTGACCTTATGATCCATAAGAACTAGGCCAAGCTGCAGCAGAAACGCAAGTGGCCTTACTGGTCTGTGTCGCTTTTCGGATATCCCTGCTAGGTTAGTGCACAAGTGCGATGAGCACATGCAGACACGTGAAGAGAAGAGCCATGGCTTTGCAGCCTGCGTTGCCAGCAGCGTTATGGTTAGCTTATGTTTAGACACCCCCCACAGAGACCGTTCTGTTTGCTTTTGGGACTCCAAGGCTTCAAAAGTGTGAGGACGGTATCTGGGCGTGCTGTGTGGCTTGGTCCCAGGATGCCCCTTGGCACAGGCGTTGTGCGGATGGCATGAGCTGCCCTGAGTCAGTCTGACCAGGAGGGCAGCGGTGGTAGAGATGAGTTGGTGAGCTCTGCATCTCTCCAGGAGAAAGTGGGTCTTTGGTGGCATGGGGAAACTGAGGCAGTTCTCTGTTTGCCTCTGCAGAGCCAAAGGCAGCCTGCCAGGACATGGGGCTTGTGTTCACCACTCTGCTAACTGCTAAGTCAGAGGACCAGCTGAGCAGCCTGCTGTTAGCCTTCAAGACCTTCCTAGAGA
The DNA here is from genome assembly GCF_000687285.1 of Phaethon lepturus. Lineage (NCBI taxonomy): Eukaryota > Metazoa > Chordata > Aves > Phaethontiformes > Phaethontidae > Phaethon > Phaethon lepturus. The sequence continues at coordinate 2,767 of NW_010538652.1, forward strand.
CGCCCGGACTTGTGAGTTTTGACAGAAGGAACATCACAGCAGAAAGCTCCTGCTTCAAGGATATTAATGTGCCAGACTTGCCTCCAGGTACTAGTCATCATTCTTGCAGGCTGGGGGATACGATATGTTTGAGGGTGGACATGTGGGTCTAGCTCTTCTAGAGGAGGGAGATGTGCCTCCCTCCACTTCCCCAACTCTGGCAAAGATCCCTTCCAATTCCATCGCATCCAGTTGCTAGAGCCCATATTGCTCATTATCTGGAATAACAGCAAGCTCTGTTGTAACAGCCAGAGTACTGCCAGGGCTCTTCTAAGGAGTATGGAGCACACAGATGATAAAAATCTGAGCCAGCATCCTCAGTCCTCTGCTGAATTTGGTCTCATCCCAGCAAAATAGTGTGTAGTGTTGTGTCGTTTCCCTGGGGCTCTGTTCTTAGGCCCTTATTTGTGACATTTTCGCTTCCCAAGGTGTCCCATCAGAGGTACTAGAAGGGACTCAAGAACCTTCTGTGCAAGTGGCTAAGCTACTCATCAACGAGGTGAACCCAGACAACCCAGGGGGAGGAGAGGATGCAGAGTACATCGAGCTCTTCTACACTGGACGGACACGCTTTGACCTCCGAGGATACTGGTTGGTCCTCTACAATGGCAAAAACAGCCGGGCCTACCGCGTGTTGGACCTGTCTGGACACCACACAGATGAGCTGGGTTACTTCTTGGTGGGGAGCAGCACCCTGAGCCCAGCACCCATGATCAGGCTGCCTCCCAACACCATCCAGAACGGGGTGGACGCCGTGGCTCTCTACTACAGCAACACCAGCCTCTACACAGTGACCATGGCTGTGACCGCAGAGGGGCTGGTGGACGCGGTGGTGTACACGTCCCGAACGCTGGAGAAGGCAGACCAGCTGGTCAAAGTGCTGGTACCAGAGCAGAGTATCCTGTACGAAAACGATTCTCACAGCACCGAGGACGAGTCTCTGAGCCGCTGCCACAGCCTGAGCGCAAAACTCCAGAGCAGCTTCCAGGTGGGTTGATGGCGAATGTCCGTTCTGCACCCATAGTCACTCTGCACTGGGCGGGCAGAGGTCATGTTTCAGTATGTCCTTTATTTGGGAGAGCAGGGCATTCTAGTGAGGCACGTCTACCTCCTGCCACCCGCTGATGCTCTCACCAGCCCTCACCTCCCTGCCCCGTTCTCCTGCCTGTTGTGGCCCGGTAACAGTTCCCTGCCCTGTGCAGCGTGGCCCAGAAACAGGAGATCCCTGAAGTCAGCTTACATGCCACCACCCCCAAAAACAGGGAGCCTGCTTTTGGGCAGCACCTTGGACTCTCAAGTTTCCCCAGGCCAGATGTGGAGCCACCTTGTTTAGTGCCACCTCCAGGATGTGTGGTACAGCACGTCACGTCCCTGAACCCCAGCTTCCCACAGGCCCAACGTGTGAAGGACGTGCCTCGACCCCTGGTGGGATTGAGTTGTGTTAATTCATCCGAACTGCTCCTTTTTATTTTCAAATGTCTAGTTTCAGACAGTCCTCCTGAAGGAACACAACAGAGTATGTATGCGTGTCCTGCGCAAAGCTGGGTAAGGGAGGGCTTTGCCGCTCCACCGCTGATGCCTGCTGGCATCAGGCCAGCGCAGAGGTGTGCTCAGGTCCAAACCAGGGCGATAAAACTGCTCTAGAAGCAGGCTAGGTCTGCTGGCAGGAGAGAGGTACGTCTTCCGTGGGAGAGGACCACAAGGAAGCAATGCTGTGGGCTGGAGACACAAGTGGAGAAGTGCTCCC
>NW_010538652.1:4588-7689 GCF_000687285.1 Phaethon lepturus
GAGCGAAGGCAGTGACGGGGATGCCTGGTGGTGGACCCCGCAGTCAGGACAACCCTTGAACAGATGGTAGGAGTGGGGAGCATCTGGTGTGAGGCAGAACCACAACGTCCTCTTTGGGCCTCACCAGGGAGCCGTGGGAGGCATGAACAAGAGATGACGCCACTCCACCTGAAGAAGCGGGACCAGCGGTGGCGGCAGCAGCTTTTAGGCAGTGACGGGGATGCCTGGTGGTGGACCCCGCAGTCAGGACAACCCTTGAACAGATGGTAGGAGTGGGGAGCATCTGGTGTGAGGCAGAACCACAACGTCCTCTTTGGGCCTCACCAGGGAGCCGTGGGAGGCATGAACAAGAGATGACGCCACTCCACCTGAAGAAGCGGGACCAGCGGTGGCGGCAGCAGCTTTTGTGTCTCCCCACAGGTGACGCCGGTGACGCCGCTGGGGGAGAACCTCTGCAGCACAGCCTCGGCGCCGGGCCCTCCTGCCGTCCGCATCAGCGAGCTGTGCCTGGCCCGTGGCGCTACCCCTTGCGGCTTCGTTGAGCTGGAGGGGAAGCCTGGCACAAGTCTGGGAGGGCTCAGCCTGGTCTTCCTCTCAGGGACGGAGGGCAAGGTGCATGCCAGCCTCCCCCTGAGGGGCACTGTCGGAGCCACGGGGCTGTTTGTGTTTGCGCTGGACGGAGGGCACGGGCACGGTGAGGCTGATGGCACCGACCTGGCGTGCGTTCTGTCTTCGAACAAAAGGGCAGGTGGTTGAGGAGCCTTGAGGAAGGGGATGGAGGAGGGGGCGTAGCGTGGGGAACAACTCTTCCTTGCCTTTCTTGTCCTTTATTCCTGTTTTTTCTCTCTGTTCTGCCTGGGCTGTTCCGTCACACTCCAGCTGAGACGGTGCGTAATCCTCCTGCGTGCCTCTGCTGGCCTCCCTGTGCAGGGCAGAGGGACCGGGAGGAGTGGAAGCTCCTCCTGCCAGTAGAAGACAAGTGGGCTTTCAGGAGAAGCGGGGTCCACCAGGACTGTCCGGTTGTTTGCTGATGCTCACAGAGCCCTGCAGTGCTGCTGCCTCCTCCTGGTCCTGAGGTGGTGTTTCCTTGGCACATACATTTATCTTGATTTATTTTTTGTTCACCTTAAATTCTGGCTGGGCTGCATGAAGAGGATTCTGCATCTCAGAGGAACCCTGGTCTTTTTGGAAACCTGTGTTCACGGCAAGCAGTTGCTTCTTTACAGCTTTACTTGGCCTCAGTCACCACCATTATTTTATCTTCCATTTCTGCTCTTGGAGTTCTCCTCGTTACGAGCTTGTCCTGTCAGGCTCAAGGCTCAGCCTAACCCTGTCTAGATGTTCACCCCACTTATTCCCCTGGCATTTCCAGATGGCACAAACCTGACTTGCAAGGACATCTCTGCTGCTAGCGAAGGCTCCAGCGCTATTGCGGTGTACAGCACCAGCTTGATTCCTGGTGGCACAAAGGCAACGTCAGAGAACTTGGTGGATGCCCTGGTTTACACGTGTGAGCCCAGCACAGCTGCAGGATGCTTGGACTTCCTCGGACCATCTTACGCTGTGCCCTGCGAGGGTGACAGGTGAGGTCGCTTCTCTGGGAAAATGTCTTTGGGTTCCCCGCACCCAGAGCGGGTGTCGCTGAACTTGCTGCCTTGTCCCATGTCCTGTATGGCTGAATGCATTCACCAGTGCTGTGATGAAGAATGGAGAGGTGGGTAGCGCACTGCGATGGAAAACATTTCCCCGCCCTTGGCGCAGGGAATTGAACTTTGTTCCTCCACTGCTCGCTTAGCTCGCTTCCCCCGAGGGATACGCGTGGCATCACGTGAAGGAATGAAGCCTTTACAGATAGCATCTGTATATGCTGCTTTGCCAAACTTTTTCTTTTTAAAAAAAAACACAACGAACAACAAAGCAAACAAAAGATGATATCCCTGTGAGCAGCAGGACAAAACAAAACCCCACATCCCTTTCGCTCCTGGGTGGACTCAACAACAAACAGGGCTGAGCCTTTTTCAGAGAGTTCCTCCTGTCCACATGATCACCGCTGTTCACCAAATCAGTCGTCCCCCAGGCCTCTGCTCCCCTGCCCCATCTGCTGTGACAGGGGGTTCTGCATCCATAGCTTCCCCCAGGAGCGCATGTGCACAGAGCACAGCTCCATGCGCGTGGTTTTCCCGGGAAACTGAGATCTCCAGCTCCTGGCTGGCTGCAACATCGTGCTGAGACCTCACCAGGGTGGCTGCTCAGAAGGTCAGGGCGGTGGTTTGGTCGGAGAGCTCACGTGGGCTGACCCCAGGCAGCCTCTGCCAGTCCAGCCCTGAACAACCTCACCCAGAAAAGCTGGTTCCTCACACCAGGAACACGTTTCTAAGCCCCGGTGCAGGGAGGGAAGCAGTAGGTTAGTGAAATGCAGGGACGGGTGTGGTGTAGCTTGGAAAACTTCTTATCCTGGAGGACAAACTCTGGATTTTGGGAGGCTGGCTGTAATGAGGCAGCAGTCTTACTCCTACAGAAGCCAGTCAGACCAAATAGGTTTGCTCTGGCCAAGCCCAGCTCTCCTCCAGCTGGTGGGGTTGGTTGGACCCATCTCTGTGACGGGCTGTGAAAGCTGATTTCAGCTCCAGCAAACTCTCCGTCATCCCCAGCAGCGTCAGGAACCGGGGCCCGGGAGGGATTCGTGGCTGGAGGTGGGAAGAAAGGTGTGTGACATGGTGGTGAGCTCTGACTCCTCTTCCGGGGACAGGCCTGTGTCCCTGAGCCGCTACCGCTGCACCAGCGGCCATGCCGGCGCAGAGCTGCAGTTTGCTGTCTCGGACCCTACCCCTGGTCTGCAGAACAGCTGTCCCCGGGACGCCTTCGCGGTGGACCTCCACTTCTGCCTCCCGACCCCCAGTGAGTGCGGCGGGGTGCCCCCACGGGTGCGGGGTGGGAGGGCTGGGCGGAGGGCGCGGGGGGCTGACGCCAGCTTCCCATGGCGTGGGAGGGGGACGCTGCGGGGACCTTCCAGTCGTGAAAGGGGACGTGCTGGGCGCGAGCTTTACGGACACCCACGCGTTGATGTGATGGCAAACACGCCGCCGTCCCACGAGGGCAGC
>NW_010538652.1:7800-14543 GCF_000687285.1 Phaethon lepturus
GCAGCAGTGGCAGGAAAGCCGCCCCAGGCCTCTCGTGATGGCCGGGGCACAGTCAGGGAAACTGCCAGAAACCCTCCCGCCCCAGCCCGCGCACGGGAACAAGGCAGCGAGGCTCCGTCCCGACTCCGCAGCCAGGAAGCAGAAGCACAGTGCGGCTTCCAGCCCCCGCAAGGCCGTGCTGGGAGCAGCCTGGGGCACGCAAGACCTGGGTAAAAGGAAACAGAGGTTGTTCCTCCTCCTCCAGCCTCCTGAGAGGGGCAGGCAGTGGCCCTCTCCCTCCTCTCCCAGCACCAGAGACCCCTCTGTACCGGCCTGTGTGGGGGGGCGTGTGGGGGGTGGTGGAAGGCCAGAAGTGAAGGCTCACCCTGCAGGAGGGGGCAGAGGAGGGGGGATGCAGAGGAGGGAGGGATGCAGCTCTGGAGGAGCTTTGCACGTGACCTCAGGCATGAAGACAAGTGCTTTGGAAGGGGTACGCAGCTGGGAGCTTATTAACAGCCCCGAGCTGCACCCAGAAAACCACTTCTCCTTTTCCCCTAGACTGCTCCACATGGACCCTGCACTACAGGAGGATGCTGGAAAGCTTGGGAAGGGTCTTGGTCAGCTCCCTAGAGGAGAAGTGCTCCTGCGGCGTCTCTGAGCTCTACCTGCGAGGTTGGTGCCCCACTCCGCTTGCCGATTTTGCAGAGGCCTCCCCCTTTCCCCCTCTACAGATGCTCGTCATCAGGATGGTCCCTTCGCAAGCCAAACTTGCGGGCTTGCACTCCAGTGAGGGGAACCGGAGGAGCAGTGGTGGGTACGTGGGATTTCAGCAAGGAGAGCAGGAGAGTGTGACGTGGGCTGCTTACTGGAGGAAGGGCAAGCGAGAGGGACCATGAGGAATGGGAGTCTCTGATGATGCCTTGAGACGTCTGCCAGACAAACTCGAAGTCCTAAACCCGCTGTTGTCGTTTAAAACCCCGGCCGGCAACTGAGCACCACACAGCCACTTGCTCACTCCCGCCTCGTGGGGTGGGGGAGAGAATTGGAAGAGTAAAAGTGAAAAAACTCATGGGTTGAGATAAGAACAGTTTAATAATTGAAATTAAAAAAAAAAAAAGATTAAAGAATATACAACACAAGTGATGCACAATGCAATTGCTCACCACCCACCAACCGATGCCCAGCCGGTCCCCGAGCAGCGTCCCCTGGCCAGCTTTCCCCCAGTTTACATACTGAGCAGGACATCGTATGGTATGTAATATCCCTTTGGCCAGCTGGGGTCGGCTGTCCTGGCTGTGCCCCCTCCCAGCTTCTTGTGCATCTCCAGCCTTCGCAGTCGGTAGGGCATGAGAAGCTGCGAAGTCCTTGACTTAGTGTAAGCACTACTTGGCAACAACTAAAACATCATTGCGTTATCAACATTATTGTCATACTAAATCCGAAACACAGCACTATACCAGCTACTAGGAAGAAAATTAACTCTATCCCAGCTGAAAACAGGACATCCACAAAGCAAAAAGCTGTTTGTACTCTAGAGGACTCTGGTTCTCAACTCTTTCTCTGTCAGACTCCTTCAGTGTCCTGTGCTTATTCAAAGTACCTGGACCAAAAAGTCACTTCTGGAAGTCTTAAGGACCTACAGCTTTTTAGGGATGAGAAGAAATGTTTTCTATTTTTGGGCTGGTTTTGTAAGGGAATGAAGGCTTCTCAGCCATGCATTGTCTCCCTCACTCAAACACCTTTTTGACCCTTTGAACAATTTCAGACAACTCTCACCAATGGATAGAGATCGTGAAGTTACGAAGTGTAGTCCAAAGTATTCTGCTGGGTTGGGAGGACAACTCCAAGTCCCTTTTGTCACCAAAAGAAAGGTTGAGCATATGCTTAAGTTACCTGTGATACAGCATGGCGGCGTGATTTCGGAGAGGTGGGGAGAAGAGGGCGAAGAGCATGGGAGCAGGAGGGTGTTACTGGAGCAGGGCATGAAGTCGTGGGAACAATATGTTCCTCCACAGGTGGCGGATTTCTGACCCCCCCAAGACCGGCTGTTCTTTCTCCGCAGAGCTGAACCTGACGTGCGTAGGCTCCCTGGTGAAGGTCTGGGGCCAGCTGTGGGCTCGGCAGCCAGAGCAGCAGCAGTCCTTTGAGACCTGGCGCCAGGGCTTCCTGGCCAGCCCCTACCCCTTCTCCATGGACGGGAGAGTGCTGAAAACCAGTCCTGAGTGCGTCGCCCCAAAAAATGCACCATCCATGCCACACGGCGGTGGTGAGTAAGGGGCAAAGCTAAGCACAACGATCTGCTTCCAGCACAGCAAGCGGGGCTGGAGCCAGGGTCAGGCCATGTCTCCACGTGAGAGGGGCAATGCTGGGCAAGCCACCAGGGACCTCTGGTGATGCTTCCCAAACGCAGTTGCCTTCTAGAGATGGGTGGGTCACTACGAGAGAGGTAATGACGGTCAGTTCCCTCGGTCTGATGGTGTCAACGGCCCTATCACGCCGATACCACTGGACGTTTGGGATTCTAAATCTTCTCATGAGACTGAGCTTCACTGGGGAGCCCCTTGCTTTTGGAGCTGTCGGACACACAGCCCAGAAGCCCCAAAGCCCAATTGCTCAGAGGAGCAGCTGGCACCCAGGCTGGAGCCAGCCAGAGCCGGCACGCCGCAGGGGGTACAGCCCGGAGAGGTGGAAGAATGGCTCTCCAGATCGGGAGGCTGGGAAAATCCAGTCTGTTGTTGCCCAGAGAAGTTGTGGGTGCCCCATCATTGGAAGTGTTCAAGGTCAGGTTGGATGGGGCTCTGAGCAGCCTGATCTAGTGAAAGATGTCCCTGCCCATGGCAGGGGGGTGGGACTAGATGATCTATAAAGGTCCCTTCCAACCCAAACCATTCTGTGACCTCCTGGTGGCACCCTGTGCTGGGAAAGGTCATGGCTGCAATATTCCGACTCTTTGCACCCTCAGCTTCATTCCAGGGCTGGGAAATCGCCCTGTTTGTCGTGGGATCTCTCCTGCTCATCTTCTCGTTGGTCAGCCTGGCATTTTACTTCATCAAAAGGTGAGAAACCACCTTTCCACCTGCCTCACATCTCTCACCCCCTCCTTCCCCAGTGCTTCCTCTCTAATCACTGCAGAGGGACCTGCTCCTTCCCTCGGGTGAACACCAACATTCAGATGCTGCATCCAAACACTCTGATATGTTGCTCCTAATTTTTACAGCAAAGCCCCTTTGCTTTTGATGTGGCAGACTGCAGGTGCTCTTCCTTAGAGCAGTGAGGCAGCAACGGACAGTTTAGGATGACCTTGATGGGAAACCTCATTCCACATTATAACATGACACCACTTTAAATACTTGCCTGGCGTTCCCTAACATTGTCAACAAGGCAAACAGCAGCTTAACACTCAGGCTGTATGTTTGTCTGAAATAACTTGTTACAGTGGATGGGTTATTTAACCAGCCCAGGGGATTTATTTCCATGGATTTTTACTGATCCTCTTTCATCATTGGATAGGGGGCTGGTGTTAGAAATGAGGAAAGTTCTCAAAATACATTTTGGGAGTAGAAAACTCAGTATGTATTTTTTAAAAGGAATTTACAAAATACTGCAAGTCAGCTTTAGGGAATCTCTTTCAGAAACCAGGTGGTTTTAAGTTGGTGTAGATGTGCCAGGTGATGGCAGGTGATCTGCTCCTTGTTTTCCTCAAAACGCTAACAGAGACTTTAGTAAAGTCTGTGCCCGCTGAAGGCTGGTCATCCAACCTCTTCACGTTATGCGTGGATATACGACGCAGGTTAGCTGCCTTGTGCAAGAGAGCAGAGCGACTGATCTTGCGTTTTTCTTTGTTGCTTTTCAGACGTTCCCCAAATTACACCAACATCGAAATGAATGACTGTGGGGAGATTGCAGCAGATTTCTAATGCTCCCTGGCACAGCTGCAGTGACAGGGTCTAACGGGACTGGGGCCAGGCATGTGTCTCTGGGGCGCGCAGACTGGTTGACCAGCTCCCCCATCTACCAGGCTTTGCTGCAAGGACCTGCAAAATGCCCAGGTGTATATACGTGTGTGTGTGTGTATACATACATATGTGTGTGTGTATACAGCTCTGTGTGTGTATGTACCTATGTGTGTGTGTGTACACAAATACCTGAATTATTTTTATACTTCTAAATTTTGACCTCAGACTAAAGGACTTCAAAGAAACCGGCTGGGAATGACTTCTTCTAGGCAAAGTTTGTGCCAAGTGTGGTGACCAGAAAGAAAGAATTCTGCTTGGCTGATGCAGAGGAATGACATACTCTGCCTTCTCTTGAGATTCACTGCTGGGTGACGGACGAAGACCGCTCCCCAGCAGACCCTTCCACCCAGCAGGCAAGTCCAGTTTCGAGTTCCTCTGGACTCTGCTGCTGCAGTGAAAGAACATCAGCCTCCCTTGAGCTCTTCTTGTCCTGGCAAGGGGGTTCTCAGCATCATGCCCCTCTCTGCCTGAGCAGCTCTGTACCACCAGCAGCCTGCACTAGGGAGAGCCCTTGCTGTTGGGGACCACAAGCAGGAGGACCTCCTGCCCAGAAAAAGGGGCTAGAGGGGAGACGAATACCCAGCTCCTGCCCAGGTGCAACTCTTACTCGTATGGTCCTGCCCATATCATGGCCAGACAATGGGCAGGAGCAGTGCCAGAGTCCAGATCTGTTGAGAATTTGGGGTGAGAAGGGTGGCTGGGTGGAATCTGCTCAGTAAAAGATTGTTTCCTACACAAGTGTGATATATCCCTAACAGTGTGGTGGCTGATGCTGGGCCTCTGGTAGCATCCTTCATGTGTGGAGTGGTGGTCTCACCTCATGGGTTTGAGCACCCTGTGCAGCTCCGCACATGGTGGCAGTGCCCAAGACAGATCCAACCTGGTCACTGGTGGGGCGAGGGGTAGATAAAATCAAGAGAGAGATCCCACACTGTTTCTGAACCGTGGTGTATATAGATTTTTACTGAACAAGGCTCTGCAGAGGGAGGGCACGAAGCATTTCTGTGATTGATCGTCACGGCACTGACCCTCATGAGAGGAAGCCTCGCATTTTCTTTGAAACCCACCTCCCAGCTGTGTCTCTCTTAGCTGCATCTTCCACTTGCAGGCAGCCTGCCTGTGCTGTTGAAGTCTGCGGGCCACCAGCCATCTCCAGTGCCAGGGCTGTGCAGCACGGGAGAAGCGAGGCCTCGGCTTTCCATTGCCCTGCCTCTTGCGCCTGGCAGCCCCTTTCAGTCAACAGGGCTGAAAACATGAGGCACCAGTGACCTTCTCTGCTGGGTGCCCCACATAATCCTTGGGCAGCTGCCACAGCCTGACAGGCGGTTCTTCTTCACAGCCTCATCCTGCCATCAGCGCGGTGCTGCTAGAGCACGCTGGTGTCGCATGAGATCAGATGAGCTCCATCTTGAACTGGCTGAAGTTCGGCACAGTGGGCGAGGGCTCAGCCATGCTGTTGAAGGGGACGCAGGGCTGGTTCGCTGGCACGGTGCCGTGGCTCACGGTGGAGCTGAGCTGCTGCAGCATCACCAGCACCTCCTGCTGCAGCCGCTGCTGGTGCTCCTGCTGGCGCTCCAGGCGGCATTGCCTCTCCAGCACTGCATGCAGGGCCTGGCTCAGCTTCTGGACCTCCGTCTGTACAGCATCCAGCTTTTCGGCAATGGCATGGGAGCTGGGAGCAGGGGGAAGCGCTGGTCCACCCCAAGCAAGGTTTTGATTTCCAGGACTTGCAGGATTCGGCAGGGCAGTCTGAGTGCTGGCATCTTTGACCTGGAGTAGTTGGAGGCAGGAGAGAAAGCAAAGTGAAACATTCTCAGCTGCTCCTTCAGTGGTGATCAGCAAGAGAAGGATTTATTCTGCTCTTGGCTACAAGGCATGAGCGAAAGCCATCGCCTTGTTGCAAACCTCCAGACCTCACTGTGCTTTGAGCTGCACTGCATCCCCACCCAGGCCCTGTGCCACTGCTCCACAGGAACACCACGTTGCCCTGCATGCTGTCACTACATGCTTAGGTGGTGGTTGTTGCTGGGTGGCAGCCGGGCTGCCCATGTTGATGCCAGGCCTATGTCTGCTCTCTGCGGGGACAGAAATACTGTATCCTGGGTTTTTCTTTTCAGCCCATCCATTTCTGTATTGCACCCTGAAGCAAAGGGCTGTTCTGCTCCCTGAGAGGGATCACATGCTGGTTTTGAACCCCAGGGGAGCCTTTCTCCTGGAAAGGGTGTTGAGCAAGCAGCTGGCAAGGGCTCTTGAACACCTGGGTGTGCTGGAGAAGGCGTTTGCTGTGTCTGAGCAGAGATGAAGGCTCAGCCTGACTCACGGCTGTGTTTTGTATGCAGGATGCCATGGTGAGAAAGGCAGGTGCCAGCATCCTACCATCCTCTGTGGGGCAACAGCGTTGCCCACCAGTGAAGTCTGCAGAGGTTGGAGCCTGCTCTGAAGGGGTAAACTTTGGGCATGGGGCAGCCCCACAGCCACGCTGCCCTGCTGGCAGTCTACCCAGGGCTGGTCTTGGGACTGCTGTGTCACTTACATTTGCCCCATGGCTTGCTGCGGCTGCCAGCAGAGCTGGGCTTGGCCACGGGGCCAGCTGGCTGCATGCCCACCATGGCGGCTGGGATGGCCACAGGGATGTGGACCTACTGGTACAAAGCATGCATGGCCATGGCCTGGGGATCTCATGGCATGGCGAGGTGGGGCTGTACATGTTAGAGATTGTGGCGGTTGGACGTGTCCCAGAGGGTGGCC
>NW_010538653.1:0-703 GCF_000687285.1 Phaethon lepturus
GGACGACGGACCGGGTGTGTGTCCCCTTTCCCCAGGTGTACTGCAGGGTGCGGCCGCTCAGCCGCTCGGACCAGGAGTGCTGCATCGAGGTGATCAACGAGACCACGGTGCAGATCCACCCCCCCGACGGATACAGGATATTCCGCAACGGGGAGTACCGGGAGGTAACGGCCTGGGGATCGGCGGGGGGAGTGCCCTCCCCCTTGGAGCTGTGCACGAAGGGGATGCTCTCCAGCCTGGAATTGGGCATCCTTTCCGCTACTGTCGATGTTGTCCGCTGGCTTGTGGGGTTTCCTGCAATGGGGAAATCAGCAGCGCTTGTGTAGGTGGTGCTTTTAAGAAAAGGGAGTTTTCAAAACCGGAAAACTACCTACAGCGAAAAGGCAGAATTTCCTTAGCCGTCAAATATGTTCTCTGTATATGAAAACACCACTTCTGCAGGGTAGAGGAGGGAGGTAAAAGAAGCAAAAGCAAAGCTGGCAAATATTTAGACTGCTCGCAGGACTCATTTATGTAATGGAAAGTAACCAGGTCTAAGCTAAACCAGACACAAATGGATTAACGACTGACATATCCCAAACGCGGGCAAAAAGCAATGTTTCCCTATTTATGGTGGGGGGGGGAATCGCAAAGCTCTAGGTTATGTATACAAACTGGTGAACTGTCATGAAGTGTGAAAAAGTAGGTAGCAGGTCGGTCACAG
>NW_010538653.1:722-10305 GCF_000687285.1 Phaethon lepturus
CGGTTCGTATTGTTATTTGATCAATACAAATGTTTCCTAGAAAAGGAGGGTTTAAGTCATGCATGCAGAATAAGGAGCCAGAGTATTGTAGCACCGAATATGTTTTGGTAGTGAAGCAGTTAACTGCAGGTTCCCAACACAGTACTGTAAATCAAAATGAGACAAGGTCATGGTGTTTCTAAGAAGAAAAGAAAATGAATGTTAGTTGGGATGTAGAATACTTTGTTTCTGATTTCAGTATGGGCAATTCTTAAAGGAATATACAAAGTGATCTTCAAAGGCTTAAATTAAATAGGCAAAGACTAATTAAAAGTTTGGTAAACAAACCTTTGCTAAAAAAAAAAAAAATCAAATATTTACATAAGTAGATGTTTTGATTTAAAAATTACCAGTTTCATCAAAAAAAAGCATATTAAAAAACCTGTGACTGAAAAGTGAGGCTAGACTGGAAAAAAAAAAAGACACAAGCTTAAACCAAAATTATTAAATCCTAGAACAACTCGACTTCAGCCATTGTGGCTGTTCCTGTGCTCAGTGCTTGTGTAGATGATGGTTGGCGCTCAAATAGAAACTTGAGCTTGAAGCTGTAAATTGTGAGCTTCGCTAGTTGCTGGGAGGTCAGGCTTTGCGATGGTTCTGGTTATTTCTGGACTTCAGCTCTGTGAAAATGAGACAGTTGCTGTTCTTCATTACACACATCTTGTTCTTAGAATAGTTACATTGGAGCAACTGACCATGTTCAAACACTGGTATGGTCCTAAAGTAGGATTCTTATTCAGGAAAGCTGATGGAAAGCTGTTCTGAGGTATGAAACAATGAAGCATTTTGAAGCAGCAGACTTCTGGACAGGGAAACTTAAGGTTTAGGATGTTGTATCTTCTTTCCTTCAGACACAGTATTCATTTAAAGAAGTGTTTGGCACCCTTGTTGTTCAGAAGGAGCTCTTTGATGTGGTGGCTAAACCTCTAGTGGAAGATCTCATTCGTGGGAAAAATGGTAAGCAAGTACTTGTTCTTTACCACTTTTCTGTATGTTTACCACGCACTTTCTTATATTGCTATGATTTCATATGCCTCAAGGTTTCTTAGCTTGTCTGGGTAAAAACATGTATACCTTGTTTGCAATGATAATAGCTCCCCTATACAATATCTTTGGAAGCTCTTCTTGTCTTTCATTACTTCTAAATCTACTTACCTTTGTTATGGTGTGCATGTTACTTGTGCCAGGGTCTAGTCTTTTTTGTACACTATTAACTGGAGAAGCTTTTCTACTACAGAAAAGGATGACTTATCCACCTAAAGAATGACTACAGAAATAAATCAAATTGTAGGGCTTGATCTCCTGGCCATGATTTGATATCATGGTGTTGGTCCTTGCAGTATCTGCTTATATCAGACTACTCAGTAACAGAAAGTCAGGCCTCTACACCTGGGACTTAGTGGCTTCCTGCCATTTTGGCTTCCAAATGCACTCTCCCAAGAGAGGATGTTAGGTACTGTCAATTGTAGTTGAAGCAGCTATCAACGAGACATGCAAACATTAGTGATGACAGTGGCTTTTGATGGGCTGGAATAGTTTCCTATTAGCTGTTCAAAAGGAGTCATAGTTTTTTCCAAATACATTTGACCCAAGAAAGACAGGCCGTGTCATTGTAACAAATTTCTTTTGAGACAGCAAGCATGGTTATGTAACTTTCCTGTCCCTCCTAGGTCTACTTTTTACATATGGTGTGACAGGCAGCGGGAAAACACACACCATGACAGGATCTCCTGGTGATGGAGGACTTCTCCCACGCTGTTTGGATATGATCTTCAACAGCATAGGACCATTCCAGGCCAAGCGATTTGTGAGTAGTTTTGCACTGAATTTTCTGCGCTGTCGCTCGTAACAGCCTAAAAACCCTAGGAAAAAAGGTTCTGTTCCAAGTGTTCATATCTTGTCTAGTCATGTGACTGGAATCGTTAAAAAAGAAAACCAACTGAAAAGTTCCCACCCTCTTGAGATTTGAAGAGCAGGGCCAAGGAGGCAGGTGTAGTAGCTAGGACGGACGTTTCATGAAGATGTATGGTCTGTCTATCCTTATCATTGTTGCTCATTCTTTAATTAACTTTTTTAAAACTGAAAGGGGAAGCTTTCTGAGTTGTAGAATGAAATCCAGCTGCAAGATACAAAAGCCATGTGAAACCATATTCTAAAGTAATATAGGAGATGGTGTGAAGCTTTTCATGTGGTCAAACATCTCTGAAGTTTTGATATCTATGTATATTTGAAATAATATTGGAAGTCTTTTCCTTGGTAGCATGCTAGCTTGGGAGATTTTATGAAATATTGTTATCTTGGAAATATCTGTTTTCTGTCAGATCTACTTGGCATTAGCCAGCAGATGAAGCGTTAGTGAAGGACGTGGTATTTGTTCATTGCCAGACAGCTTGATCAAATAACTTATGTTGCTGGACAACGCCTTATCTTCTACAGGGCTTGTCATTATATTGTCTAAACATACTATACTCACTGCTCAGGTTTTTAAGCTTGATGACAAGAATGGTGTGGATGTTCAGTGTGAAGTAGACGCTCTACTAGAGCGCCAGAAAAGAGATGCCATGCCTGTTCCAAAAACTCCATCTGGCAAGTAAGTAACTATTGTAACATGCAGAATGAATTTAGTTAATATAAATGTTATTCTGTTGTTGTTGTTTTAACTTACCTTGGTATCTTTAGCCTTCCCTTGAACAAATGGAAGAAAGATATTAATGCAAAGTCAGTATATTTCATGTGGTTTGAGCAATTGCATAATTAAATATTTAGATTAGAAAACTTAGAATCAGGCAACCTAAGTGTCCTTTTTTTTTTTTTTTTTTTTTGGTACCTGTTAACCCATGAGTAAAATGTGTGACTTCGCTGAGCAGGACCACTGCGAAGTTAAACTTTGGGGTATTTTGCAAAATAGTGAGGTTGCTGAATGGAGGATAGAAATGCTGACTATCCAGGAATTCTGCAAGGCATTTCTTACTGCAGCCGAGTACAGCGGTGTCAGATGAAAGTTTATCTACTTAAACTTTTCCGAGTGCTTTTTTTAAATGTAATGTGACTGGATGTGTTGTGTTTAGTTGCTGGCGTGAGCACTTCCCTGCTCGGATTATGCTATCTGTCAGTAGACTTGCTTTTTAATTATATAGTCACTGTCTGACATGTTAGCTGGCTGTGGATGCTCCACTACAATCACTTATTGTGTGTTTCAACAGGCGACAAATAGATCCAGAATTTGCTGATATGATCAATGTTCAAGATCACTGCAAAGTGGAAGAAGTTGATGAAGATAATGTCTACAGTGTCTTTGTCTCCTATATTGAGATCTACAACAACTACATTTATGACCTCTTGGAGGAAGCTCCCTTTGAGCCTATAAAACCAAAGTGAGTTTTAGGAAAACCAGTACTCCTGCTTCAGTTACACTTTTGTGGGAACTACAGTATGTCTTTGCAGCGATAGTCTTGACAAGTTTGGCTCAATTAATGGGAATCACTTAAAAAAATCGCGTGAAAAAGGGGATGGCCAAGGAGTCCATACAATCATATTTAAGTGTTCCAAGTACTGATGGTTGTTCTGTTGCTCCTAAGACTTGATGTTCCCTTTGTTATTGTAATGGGAGATGAATAAGCAAATATTTAATTTGTTAGGCAGTGTGGTATATCCCACTGAGATTCTAAGTCTATTCGTGCTATTCTGTGAGTACTATTGCTAGCAGGTGACTGCATCGTGAAGTCTAACCCATTCCATAGCTGATGCTTTTTTCCCTGGAAACAGTGTATTGAGCGAAAGTTGCTATTTTTTGTTGTTGCCTTACAGTTAATGCAAGTTTGCATATTATTTCACTTGATGCCAATCATTTCCATAGAAACAAAAATGAATAGTCTCATAAATGAAATTCTGTGTATTTTTTGGAAAGGTGTGTACTTGGCTGATTTCTAAAATCAGTAAAACTTGAGACCTTCAGAAAAACAGCAAATTAAACTTTTAAATTCTAAGCCCATTAAAGAAAACCCTACACATATCCATCAGTACATGTGTTAATTAAAGAGTTGGCTGATTTACAAAGATTAACTAGAGCAAAACAAGCCATTGCTCTGAATTATCAAGAGCTGTCTCCAGGGTACTGATTTGCGAAGGGTTTGAATGTTTGTGAATGCTTTTTAAAGAAGAATACAATTATTTGGTTTAGTATTGTGCTTAGGTCCAAAAATCAGCCTATAAAGCATCTTGGATTATTTTTCATCTATGGAAGCTACAGTGTTATGTATAAAGTTATATATAAAAAGATTTTTAGACACAAGTTGAATGACTTAAAATTTTTTTTAACCCTGTTTTTTTGGTAGGTGGAACAATTGCAACACTCCTGTGCGAAATGGTGACTTTATGTATGTGCATAAGCATATTATTCCCAATATTGAGAAGTGAAATTTTCTTTTAGTAGAAGCAGAAAATAAATTCAGACTGACCCCCTATCTCTTCTTGCTTTACTAGTGCATATAGAGTGCTGTTGAAGCCATCTTGCTTCTGTGTGAGCGTATGCATGTAGAAAAACAATAGCTGCCATCCAAACCCATGATTTCCAGTAAGAATTGCAATTAAATGTAGCTTCTAAATTAAAGCAGTAGCTGAAGTGTAACTAATCTTGGCTGAATGTGTGTCCGTGTACTTGTACTTTCTCTTCCATCTGCTGTATGGATAATTGACATTCAGTCTGAATTTTGTACTTAAAAGAAAATTTGCATGACACAGTATTGTTGTGTATAAAAATCCACTCAATTTTTGTGTTTGTTTTTGTTTTGTTTCCTCCCTCTCCTTAAGACCTCCACAATCCAAAATACTTCGTGAGGACCAGAATCACAACATGTATGTCACAGGATGCACGGAAGTGGAGGTGAAATCTACAGAAGAAGCCTTTGAAGTGTTTTGGAGAGGTAAGTCTTTGAATACAACTTCTTAAATTCAGGACAGATGTGTAATCTTTTCCACTACCATGCTGAAAACAGAATTGGCTTTGCCAGGTGGCAAGTCTGTTAAATAAAACTGGGTTTTGGAGAGATTGTTTTTGTTCTTCTTCTAAACAGGTCAAAAGAAGAGGCGAATTGCAAACACTCAGCTGAATCGAGAATCTAGTCGCTCTCACAGTGTTTTTATAATAAAGTTGGCTCAGGCACCCCTGGATGCAGACGGAGACAATGTGCTGCAGGTGAATTCTGGGGCAAGCTATAAAAGGAGAACTGTGCAAGCATATGTAGGTTAGAAAAGGGGGTGAACCTTGCAGCATGGCCTACCGAAACAGTTGCCGTGTCTCCAGCGCATGCGTCTTGCTCATAAGCAATTCCATTTTGAAGAAAATAAAAAATCACTAAATTTTTAGTCTTTGACAGAACTAGTCTCCCTTTTGTAATGAAAGTAGAGCATTAAAATGGAGGGCAAAGCTGCTTATTCCTTTTTTCTTTACCTCTGCTTCTTTTGAGCAAAAACTTAGGAGCTGGAGGATTTGAATGAGTGCAGTTGTTATATCTATCTTGTGGCCCAAGACAGAAGGGATCTGCTAAACTTATTCACAAAAAAAAAAAAAGCGCTAGTCGTGCACAGCTTTTCGCATTAAGGGCTGTAAAAACATCCTCGGTCTTTATTTAAAGGCACAATGCATTCTTTTTAAGTGTGCATGCTGGTTTAGGTTTGGGGGGGTGCAGTGTTCCCTCCCACCCCGTTAGAAGGAATATAGAGCTAATCATTAGCCTAACATAATTTGTTTTCTCTAACAGGAGAAAGAACAGATCACTTTAAGCCAGCTATCTTTAGTGGATCTGGCTGGAAGCGAAAGAACTAATAGAACAAAAGCTGAAGGGAGCAGGTTGCGAGAAGCAGGTATGTACCCCCTTTAGAGTCCTTGCTAATTTTATGTGCTGATATATGCTCATTAGTCTTGTCTCCTAGTAAAGACATCATAGGAAGAATTTAAGTGTTCTGTTACGATGTTCAGTTGTCTAATTTGATGACCTTAAATCCTCCAGTTTGGAAACTGGAAGTTTAGTAGCACTTATTCTGATGCTTCTGGTGGATTGAAGCAGTTATCTGTAACAAATATAACTTAACTCCAGGCAATTTATTCTTAAGTAAACTGCTAAATAATTTGGGAACATGATCCAAATGGCTACTTACAGGTGTTTTGTTTTGTTTTTTTTTTAGGTAATATTAATCAGTCACTAATGACACTAAGAACATGTATTGAAGTTCTTCGGGAAAATCAGATGTATGGAACAAATAAGGTATGCAACCCATTGTCTAATTATATTTTGATTTGATGAAGGTCTCGTGTAATGAAAGCTTACTAGATCTTTCATGTACTTTATTTTAAGATGGTTCCGTACAGAGATTCCAAGCTGACTCATCTCTTCAAGAACTATTTTGATGGTGAAGGAAAAGTGCGTATGATTGTGTGCGTTAATCCTAAAGCTGAGGACTACGAGGAGAGCTTGGTAACTTCCTTACAGATCTCATCTCATTCCTTCCTGTGCTTTTTTCATGTTTATCACTGAATTACTGTACTTGTGTAGTAAGTGACAGGAATGATTTTTTTGTTGCTTGGACACTAGTAATCGAATGTAGTACTATAAGGCAAATGTGCCCTCCAAGTCTTATTTTTCCTTTTAAAAATGACAACTGCTACTTGCTTGTAAAAATAGGGGAAGTTTCTCTTGTTTACAGAAGTCCAAATACTCCACTGTATTTGGGTGCTTAATCCCTACTATGACAGTACTTGGAAAAACTTGAGCCATTTGCACAGTCGGTTTCATGGGTCCTTGGGGACTGAGATTGGGGAGTGTTACTGGGAAGGTTTCTGGATGCTCTGCTTCAGCATCTCAAGCTATCTAGCTGGGAACTACTGGAGATTATAGCTTGATAATGTCTCCTCTAATGCCTTTATTGACCTAAAAATACTGCTTTCAAACTTATATTGGACCGCTTCTGGTTAGTTTTGTTATTGAGCTTGCTTTTTTCTGTTGTAGCAAGTCATGCGCTTTGCAGAAATGACCCAGGAAGTTGAAGTTGCAAGACCTGTTGATAGACCACTCTGTGGCTTAACGCCAGGACGGCGCTTTAGGAATCAGGCCTTCAGAGAAGAGCTCTCACGGAAACTGGAGATGCGGGGTGGCCCAATAAATGGAGGTAAGCACTAGAATGCTAGCTGATTACAGCAGGTTTTTTCTGCTAGAAGTTGAAGACTATTTTAAAACAAGTTATTTGAGCCTTGAAAGGGCAAAAGGAACTTAACTGTCAGTTGTGAACCTTCTCTGCAATAGGTACTGCTCTTGTCATACCGCAGTGCTACTTGTAGTATAAACCCAGTTACTGTGTAAGTCTCAAAGTAATTCTTTGTTATTGGTGATGAGTTGAATTCATGGTCCCATTATTGTGGCTCCTGAAAGGAAATTGTGCTGAGGATGATACTTTGTTGGTTTTGTCTGCTTAGGGCCCACTTTAGAAATCAAGTGTTGCCTGGAGGTATTAATAAAGTGATGAATCAAGAATGTCACATTTAATCTTTTCTCAACACTGTTACCTCTTCTGAAAACTTCTAGTTCTCATTAATTATTCTAAGTTCTGTCTGCTTCATGATACTGTGGAATGAATGATCTGTGGCTGTGCATTGTCACATGGAATTTTTCTGTTCTTAGCTTGCTGACAGACTTTCTTGGCTTTAAATCTTACAGAAACAGAAGAGCAATCTGTTTCAGAAATGTTTTTGCAGAACTTTCCTCCATTGCCTTCATGTGAGCTATTGGATGTTAATGATGATCAAGCACTTCCAAAGCTTATTGAAGTCCTGGAAAAACGCCATAAACTACGACAAATGTTGTCGGAGGAGTTTGCCAAAAACGGTAAGGATGTGAACATCAAGTGTGGAGCTAGATTTTTGGCGCCCTTATTACTTACTACTCAAGGGATCTCTTCTGTACTAACGTGAAATAAGTATCTTGTCTAAACTGATCTTTAAAAACATCAATAATGAATAATATTGATGTAATGAAATAGCTGGTAACATTAAATTGGTAGGAGGGAAAACAACTGCTCTTGATATTATGGAGATACGGTGAAAAGATAAAATACATTGATTCTCTTGCAGTGCTTGCATTTAAAACAATGCTGCAAGAATTTGACTCCAGTGTTGTATCCAAGGAAAACTATATTCAGGGAAAACTGTCTGAAAAAGAGAAAACAATAGCAGGACAGAAAATGGAGCTAGAACGCCTGGAGAAGAAAATTAAAACTTTGGAATACAAGGTCAGTTTTTTCATTGTCTAAAGCTAAGTGCAAAATGCATTTTCTACGTATTGTTTGGCAAGCTTCTTGACATCAGAAGCTGCTTGCAAGATGGATATTAGAAACAAGATTAAAAGTATTTTGTGGAGAACTTTACTGAACACTTAGCTTTTTGGCTTTCTTATAAGTTACCCATCTTAAAGTATTAAGAAGCACCTCAACTCATAAGAAAGTTGTAAACTCTCTGAAACTTTTCAGAATGTAGCCTATTTATCTGGCTATATTTGTACAACAGCTAGTATATTCTAGTATATGTTAACAGTTAAATATAACTAGCAATTCTGGGCTTAGATGGTTGCACTTCTGAGAAGCATAGCCAAGTCTGTCCTCTCTTCCTCCAGATTGAGATTTTGGAGAAAACTGCGACAATTTATGAAGAAGACAAACGTAATCTTCAGCAAGAACTAGAAAACAAGAGCCAGAAACTGCAACGTCAGGCTTCTGACAAGCGTAGGTTGGAGGCACGATTGCAAGGCATGGTGGCAGAAACAACCATGAAGTGGGAGAAGGAGTGTGTAAGTACACTGCCATATCTATTAGAAATGTGTAATGGATCAATGCTAGGAGGAGCTGGGCGGCTTGTTTTTGTGAGGTTTTTTTATGTAGTAGCAGCATTACTAATGGGGTTGTGTTTGGCTTTTAATTATGGACTTGAACAGACACTTTGAACTGGTCTCATACCACATTTATAAAAGTTAATAAATTCCTCAAGGGCTTTTGATGCAGTTGGAGCAGTTCTTTTAAGCAGTGTCACTTCATTTCAATATCTTGAATTTGTTCTCTTGGGTTTGTGGCACCCTAACTAAGGAGTGATTCTGTTGGTTGTCAGTAGAAGCCTAATGTCAAGGTTTCCCCTTTATCCTAGTGTAGACTCTTGCTCAGCTATGCAGTTGACAAGCAATAAGGAAAGGAAGTCTGAGGGATTAACTTTTGCTACTGCTGGACTGTTTACTACTTCAGCATCATCAATAGAACTGTAGTTAGACATGCTCTCGTTCGTCATAACTTAGGAAGCAAAATTATTATGGCATTAAACATGGTACTGTCTTATTATCTGGAAAGTCTTTCTTTAGCTTGTTATGTCATTATTTCCAATAGCTTGTATCTCAGTGGGGAAGTTCTTAATTCCATGTGGAATATGCAATTCCCTTTGAACTTTCCGCACAATTACTTGTGCTTTTGTGTAAGGTACATCATGCTTTTCCTCACATGTCTTTTTGTAGGA
>NW_010538653.1:10336-21872 GCF_000687285.1 Phaethon lepturus
GAAATGCAGAATAAACTTTGGGTCAAAGATGAAAAACTGAAGCAACTGAAGGCCATTGTTACTGAACCAAAAAATGAAAAGCCAGAGAGGCCTTCACGGGAGAGAGACCGAGAGAAGCCCGTTCAGAGATCAGTGTCTCCTTCACCGGTACCTGTAAGTTGCCTTTGAAACTCTTCTTGATATAGGGAAAAGTGTTTATAAGAATAAACTAAAGTGGAGGCCACGTCTCTTTAGTGGCTAGGAAATAGTTCCCAAGCACAGAAAACTTGCTTTGAATTCCTCATCTCCTGTTGTATTTATCAGTGCTCTTTATTTGTGCTCCTACCTTCTAATGCTGCTAGTATTGGAACAGTACCTGATTCTTAATGCTGTCACTGCAACGCAATACGTGTCCAAAACTGTAAGCTTGAATAGCTGAATTGGCACCCTGCACATCGTCAGTATGCTTTGTTTTATTGCCTTGTAAGTTGAGAGTTCTGTATGTTCACTAACTTCTTTCCCATTCTCTCTAGCCTTCTAGTAACTTTATTACTCAGGTCCCTAACAGCCAGCGGCTCGTGAGCAACCCACAGGTGCACAGACGTTCTAATTCTTGTAGCAACATTTCTGTGGCATCCTGTGTTATGGAATGGGAGCAGAAAACCCCTTCGCACAAGCATACCACTGGCACTGCTAATGCAAGGAGTAGACAACAAGAACCAGAACAAAGTAGAGGCAATAACACCTCAGACAGAAGGCGAGGGATGTGCTGGACTGGAGTCATTGAGGTTCCCAGGCGTAGAGATGAGCTAGAAATAGAAGAGGATCAATGCTGCAGGGTTAGTGCTGCTCCTGTCAAAAGCTGAATGTAGTGTTGCTTAGTCTGGCTCAAAAGCTCATTACAACTGCTCTCCTAGACTGAGCACACCTAACACAGGTTGGAGTTTTTTCCCCTAAATGTACTTCTCGTAGGACAGTACTGTTTCATAGTTGAGTCTCACTCACTGCTCATTCTATTTGACTTCTTAACTTCGATGTTTAAAAACTCCTTCTTAAAAGCAGCATGTGTTTCTTGCTAGTGCATAGATAGCTTTTCTAAGGAACTCTGAACTAGCTAGACCTTTTCTCTAGCTATGAATGTCCTTGTGATTTAACTTGTATCTGTCTCCTCAAATCTACCTTGCAGCCTGCAACTTACCATAGTCTGTTTGGGCAGCTTAAAAGGTGGCCTTATGAGCCATATCTGCAAATGTCTACTGGAAATAGTGCTTGGCCAAACATCTCACTTGTGTGACTGTTAACTTTAACTCTCTTAGAATACTCTTCCCTAATTTTCACATCTGCATTAAAACTGTGGGCTTTGCTTACAGGTGGGAGACTTTTTTTCATTAAACTGATGCGTGCAAATGCTTGTATTGGTGGTGACTCTATCACATTATAGCACTGTCACAGTGGCTCAGGTAAATCAAAGAGAATTGTACAACCCCAGCCTCTTCAGAGAGCTTCTCAAGAGGAGGAAAGCTTTATTGTGGTATGATTCATTTTCGATAGTGTTTTCAAAATTTCTGTCACTTGCTGGTGCTCTGAAGTAAGGGACATGCTTTTAAGCAAATGCTATTCCAATTAACTAATACACAAACCACTGCCAGCAGATTAAGGGATGTGGTCTCTGCCACAGTAAAATGTGACCAGTACTAGCGTGTCCTCTCCTTAGAACATAACTTCTAAGGCACCTTGGCAGAATTTTTTCAGAAAGTCATCAATAGAAATAAGTAGTTGCCCACTAAAAGGAGGGCGGAAGTATTGAAATTCTTCATTGTTTTTCTTTGAATGGAAGATTTTTGCTGAAACTTTATACATTTGATTTTTAACAGCTGCATTAGACTTGTAAGAAGAGGTTTATCTGTAAAGGCTGCAGCCAATCTCATGTCTATTGGTCAAAGAAATCCTAATTGATGCTCATCACCTGAAAACACAGTGGATCCAGTTTGCATTCATAGGTTTGAGTTATGTAACCTCACCATGATTCAGAGGTCTCTAAAATTAGTATGTAAATGGACCAGAGGATCTGCAAATACTCTTTCAAAAGCCCATTCAAAGATCTTGAAGACACACAGGTTTTTAAACAAGTTTCCAGATTTTTTTTCTGATTTCCCTGAGCAACTGACAACTATGTTCATACATTTTTATTTTATGAACATGAACTTCAATCACCACCTCTTATGGGTTTCCAACAGCTGAGTTGAGAAGCGATAGCACTGGACAGCTTCCTCTGCTCTGTTTACACAGAAGTGATATGAGGTCTTGCATCCTTTAGAGACGTTGGAAATCCATACTTGGTCTGCTTGCTTTGCTATCTCAAAAATACATTTTGATCCGTGGAAACTCTCTTTCTGGTTGGTTAATATGTTTGTAGCAATCCCTTTTGATTTGGAAACTCACGAGGAGCATTAACAAACATAAAGATGTCCTCCTTGAGGAAACTACTAGGTATGGAATGCAACAGATTAAGTAACTTAACTAAAATTTACAAAAACTAGGAATTGGCACAGAAATAATCCATTAATAATTTTATGCAAGGCTCTTGGTAATGGTGCCTTTCAGGATGGACTCTGAAAGCACTTTAGGAATGAAGCTTTGATCTTCATACAAACACATCTTAACCAGACCTGCAAAGTTCACTTCTGCTAATGATAGCTTCCGAGAGATTTACTGTGTGCTGATTTCTTCTGATTCTCTTCCACTCTGATCAGAATGCACCTCCAGTTCGCCTCAGACACAGACGGTCACGCTCAGCTGGGGAGAGATGGGTAGATCATAAGCCACCTTCTAATCTGCCCACTGAAACGGTCATGCAGCCGCACGTCCCTCATGCCATCACAGTAGCGGCTGCAAGTGAAAAGGCACTAGCTAAGTGTGACAAGTATATGCTGACGCACCAGGAGCTAGCCTCTGATGGGGAGATTGAAACAAAACTAATTAAGGTAAAGCAAACATCTTCATCGTAAACTTGTGATAACCCTGTCAAAACCTACTGGCAATGTGTTTGTGCTATGTGCTTACTGGCTTGCGACAGGGTACATTTGACTTGATCTGCGAAGAGATTTGATTTGAAAGTTTTGTGCAGTTGGATTCAAGGGAGCTTTTAGAGTCTGAAAATACTTGGACTTTGTCATTACTTCATATAAACTATTACAAGCTTGTTTATCTTGGTCACCATTTTCCTTGAAAGGAATTAAGTTTGGTTTTTTCCTCTAGTAAAATGCAAAAAGACAATAATCCATTTGTAGTGAAAGTTTTAGAATTGTGGCTGCAGTTAATCTTGTGGAGTCAGTCTTGTTGGAGTGGTGTTATTTGATTTCCACTAGTGGTATGAGTAAGCTTGCTGCAGTGATGGATGCTCAAATGCTTCAGGACAGAATTTCTAGTAGTCAACTGACAAACAAATTGGTGAGACAGCCTCGGCTTTGAATGCTTGCAATGTTTGCATCTCAAAACGCTGACTGTACTCACCTAAGGCAAATTGAGAGTTCTTTGTAATTTGCAGCAAGAAACTTTTGGTTCATTTTTCCCTATAGCCTTCCAATATTGCCTTTTCTTCTTTGAGTTCTAAAAGGACCCTCTCTCCTGTAAGGTAACCTTGTAGGTTCCAGTGATGTCAGCTATGCAAGGCTTTGCTTTTAGAAACAACATACCTGTTGTTCCATGCTGTAGAATGGAACTATTAAGCCTGTGACATGATTTCTGTAGTATTGCTTAGTTGTCGTTATCATACAGAAACCTTTGGCATCGTAGTGACTGCTCTATGGGTACCTTGCATGATCATCAGAGTAGGTGGTGGTTACTCTTTATTGTCCTGTGTATAATAAGAGAAGATATATAATGGGGGAGAGTGTATTTGGGCACATATGCTTGCTGGCTGCTAACCTGCGAGGAAATGACGGTTGTAAGTGTGTAAGCTTTCATGTGAAAACCGGTGCGGTAGCTATTGTACTGACCTAGTGACTGTACCCTGGTAACTGCTTTTGGTTTCCAGGGTGATGTTTTCAAAACCAGAGGTGGTGGACAGGCTGTGCAGTTCACAGAGATAGAGACTCTGAAGCAAGAATCTCCAACTGGGTGAGTTGTCATCTTAATTTAGGTTCTGACACTGTTGGAGGTATGTAACTCCAGTAGTGCACACGTCCAAGTGATTGAACAGAAAGTTGTTGCATCTAACTTGAAATAAAGAAACTTGGAGAGGCTTTATAGATACTGTAGCTGCTTTTAAGGCTGGTCTGCTTCTGAGAGCAAAGTATTTATTTAGAAAGTATAAAATGTATTCTCTTGTATATGAGAATATGCTAAAATAGGTAACACTTGTAACTTTTTTTTTTTTCATATGCTCCTCTCAGTCGAAAGCGAAGATCATCCCCTTCCAATCCTGACCCACCTGAGGATGCTGCAGACTCTGAATGGACAGATGTAGAAACCAGAGTAAGCTAAAAAGGAAAGAGGGGGTCATCTTGCACTTATTTGGATGAGAATGTAAGGCAATACTGATAGCTGGGTGGGGGGTTAGCAGTAGGGACTGATTTTCTGTGTCTTCTCAGTGTTCTGTGGCGGTGGAGATGAGGGCAGGATCAGCTCTTGGACCTGGATATCAGCATCACGCTCAGCCCAAGTAAGTGCAGCTCTCCTTTGCAGCTGGGGTATCGCATTCTTTCTCCTGGTAACATCTGAAGTGAGAACTTTTTTCTTCCCCTTCTTGACCTTGCTGCCCCTTCCCCCGTTAGGTTTAGGGTGCATACCTCCTTAATCCTGTAAGATAAGCAGGCTTATTCAGTGTTGGAAACTGGTGACAGGATAGATCTGTAGGAGACTCTAAGCAGAATTATTAACTTGTCTTCTGGGTAAAACTCTGGTATTCAGTGCAGTGAGCAGAATGTCAAGTTTGATCTTGCGCCATCTTAACTGTAAAAAGCTGGGAACTGTAGGATGCCTGGCAGGTCCAGAGTGGCACAGGCTTAGGGATGGCAGTGACAAAGTACTAAGCTCTATCCCTCTTCTGCCCCCATAGCCGTTATCAGATGCTGATGTATTAAAATATATTAATTGTTTATATCTTTAAATAAATTTAAATTAGATAAGGTCACAAATATCTTAGTATTCATTTCAGTATGGCTTAGGGAGGAGGAAACTGAGGCAACTGTGGGATGTACCTAACAGCATAATTGAACGTAGCTAATATTCCAGTGGCTGCTTGCTGGGTGATTGTCAAGGCACCGGCCAAGGAAGCATGAGCTCCAGACATGCTAGAAGACACTTTCCTCTTTTTTCAAATGTGCAGATGACAGTCTGAATTCTTCAGGGCTGTCTTACTGTCCTTTAACGTGGTGGGATCAGTGGCCATTGCACACATAAATGCAAGTTCACCAATTCAGAAGTCCTGATTTCTAGCAAAAAGACCAAATGATCCAGCAGTTTGTAAGGCTAGTGCCCAACACTTTTGTTAGATGTGGGCATCTAACAAAACACTCCACTGGCAAGATATACTTCAGATAAGACGGTTTTGTTAAACTAGATGTTGCAGAACAGAATTCAATACTGAGATTTGGCCTCTTGCAGATAGGTGCTGTGGAAGTCACTTCAGCTCAGGGGAAGGAAATCTGCAGTTTTGCAAGACTTGTATGTTTACAGGCAGGAGAGGGCTGGAGAGGTGAAGAGGTTTCTATGAAGCCAAAATCAACTAAACTTACTGCATTTGGAATCCAAAAAGTTTAGAACTATAGTGGAAGAGTATTTTGGAGAGCATCTGAAATCAGTAACTCCTCTTTCAGATAAGGTGACAAATATGTGCCTTTCATACACTTTATTACATCTCTTATTAGAAACTGGGACCTACTCAAGGCAGCTACTGCTACTTGCAGCCTTGTAATATTGTAGTAAATCCTTTGGTTTGCCTGTGCATTGAGTTGGAGCTTGTATTTATTTAAACTTAATAAACTAAACTAAATAAAGTTTACTAAATAATAAACTTTACTGAAAGTTTATTTAAAGTAAACTTTACTAAACTAAAGTAAACTTTACTAAATAAAGTAAACTAAACTTTGGTTTAAGTTCATGGCTGTTTAAAAAAGAAAGCAAAATCCAACTGTTTCCTGATAAATAAGCTGCAGTTTTCTTGTGTTAATGGTAACATTTCTTGGCATAGGACGTATGTAAGACTTACGCACACAGCGGAATAGGTAAAGGGGCTTTTGACTATTGTTAAGGAAAGCTGCTGCTGTGTAAAATCTGAAAGTTGTTTGTGGCTTTTCTCTTCTCTTTTTTTAGGCGAAGAAAGCCATGAACTTAATGTACTACTGCGTTGGAATCCTCTTGATTTTTATCAGACTGATGTAATATCTGCTGCCAGTGATAAACTTGACAAAAACTGCTTTGTTATCACTACAGGCTTCTATTTTTAAAATGGCCTGTGTTAGGCAATGGTTAAGTGGGAGATATTTCTTGTGATCCCAAAGAAGCATATGTGTGGGTGTGTATATTTTCAATAGATGTAGGGGCGTTCTGCCATTGTGTCCTCTGGATTTCTGAAGAACACTTTCTGCCTTGTATGTATGAAGCCCTTCTTATGAAGCTGTATCTTTATAGACTAATGACACAAGGCTTTTGCCTTGCATATTTTTCAGCTTTTTCTTTTTACAGTGCAAAATACTTCTCTCCTGGTCACTTCCTTCCTTGTCAGGTCCTCTGTTTTGAAGAGGCATAAATGCTGCTATTTATTTAGATGCAGTAACGCACTTTAACAGTGTTTCTATGCCATTTCATATTTTATTATAACTAGCAACAGCTTGGTAGTATGGATTTTTTTTTTTTCTTGGAAGAATTCCTTTGATTATTTAATATGCAAATCAGCTTGTAAAAACAATTTCAATCTTCAAACCTTCATAGTAACGGAGCAAGAATACTGATGTGATGAGTAATGGTGACTTTATTTTGTAGTGCAAGTAAATAATTAAATGTTTTACATCTGTAGATATGGTGTAAAAGGGTACTTCACTCACAGATATGGCGAGAACTTTGTATGTGTGGCTCTGCAAACATGTTAAAATAAATACTTTTATTCAACGGCTCTTATAAACCATGTTCTTGTTACTTTAGGGGTATGGTAAGCTGCAGAAACGAAGGTAAGCATCACAGCATCTTGACTCTTGCAAAGGGCTGTGAATGAATGCACCTTTTGGGATGCTTCTGAAGCTTAAGCCAAGGAATCTGCTTGGATCCCAAGATATGTTTTGGACAAGCTTATCTTTGTGTCCGCAAATTGCTTTTGCGGGCAATTGGTTCCATTTTGAGTGACTGCCTCATTAAGATATTGAAGCTTTGAGCTTTTTCCAGCATTATAACAAAAGCCTTTTCTTAAGTAGGTTGAAAAACTTTTTTATAAAGCCTATGGGATTTTTTTTTTTTTTAAGGAAAAAAGTGATCAATATGAGTGCCCGTTGATAGCTGGTATAAACAAAGTTATTTTCAAGTGGTCCATGAAAAGGCTTATATTCTAAAGAAATGTCATCTTTTCCACAGGTCTCTTAGGCCCCCAGCTGGAGCAGAAGGCTGTACAGCAGTGGTAATGGCTAGCCCTAACACTGTCCTCTGTGGTGGTCTTGGCATTCATCTAGCTAAGAGCAGGCTTGATCTGAGGAAGCCCGAGGCAGAATATTATTATTATGTTGTCTCGAGCAGGCAGTGCTGCTTAGTGGTTTGAGAGGCTTTCTGCCTTGGCCTGGGAAACAACAAATCCTGGTTCAAAAAGCTACGAGTGGGGAGCGAGTGCTGTGTGGCAGGCGTGCATTTGTTCAATGTGCGTTCAGGATGCTGGCTGAAGTACGGGTTTGCTTTTATTTACTGCCTGACTGATTACTTTAATGCAATGTCTTAGAATATAGTTCATAAGTGGCAAACAGAAGAGGAAAAAAAAAACAAAAAACAACGAGGGGAAGAACCAGCCTGAAAAAACGCGTGGTTGGTTTGAGAGCCTTCTGTGAACTTGAGCTCAAGGGGGCAAGCCCACGCTGTGCGGGCTGGAGCGGTGGGAAGCAGGACGGCCGCAGCTGCACGGTGAGCTGGTGCCACTAGGTGGAGTGAAATAACCGTCA
The DNA here is from genome assembly GCF_000687285.1 of Phaethon lepturus. NCBI lineage: Eukaryota > Metazoa > Chordata > Aves > Phaethontiformes > Phaethontidae > Phaethon > Phaethon lepturus. The sequence goes on from NW_010538653.1 coordinate 18,454, forward strand.
GGGGCTGGGCTGGGGCCCTCTTCCTCTGCCCTGCGGGGAGGAAGGCTTTGCCCTGGCTGTGGGGCAGGGAATTCCTCCCTTCCACGCTGCTGTGGAGTCTTGGGGTACCGCTAACCTATGCAGCGAGTTCCCCGCTGCCACCCATCCCCTCCTGCTACCCTGTGGGGGGACGGATAGGAAGGGCAGCCAACAGAAATCATGAAAGAAACTTAAATAAGGCCTGTGCTCCTATTTCTGGCATTTAAATTAACTCCTTCGCATACACTAAAATAATTAATCTACTATTCATGATGAGCAAGCTGTCAAATGCATTATCTCTTTGATTTGGATTCAATCATCCTGTCACCAGCATAAGTCATATTGGAAGTGTTACTGGGAAGCCTGGGAGGGAGCTTTAGAAACTGATATTCAGAACTTTGTAAAGGAAAATATTTAGCTACAGGATATGGCTTCATTTGGATCGCTTCAAAAGCAATGTAAAAGGCATTCTGAATTGGCTTTCAAAACGCTAGTTTTTATATCACTGGTGGCAAAGGATGCGTGGCCAAAGTGTTCATTTTCCAGTCCTTGCCAAGTTCTGTATTTCGATGCATAATGTTTTGCAAGAGCTTCGCTCAGAAATTTCTTGTTTTGAATGAGAAAGCTGTTAAGCGCAAAGCAAATAGTTGCTGCAGCCACCTTGTCCAGTTCTAAAGGTTAATCAAAAACGCAAATATAAGACCTTGCTAAGGAGGATATCTGTCCTTGCCGGTGCTGTGAGGAAGGTGGCAGCATGGTAACAAGTTGTCTCAGGCCTGTGACTTGTTCTTCATGTGCCTCAATTGCCCTTGAGGTCTGTTGCTGAGCTAACCGTGCTGCCGTGTGCCTCTGAGCAGAACGTAAGGGTGGGTGAAGGCTGGGCTGCTCTGCTGGCGTGAAGTTGTGACTAGTCATCGCTCCTGGGCAGCCAACACAAGCATACTGCACCTCCCTCCTATCTCAGTTACATCTTTAATCATTCACATGCTATTGCTACCTCCTGTGATGGGCGGCATAGGTAACTTTAACGACTGAAACCTAATGAGTGAGAATGAGCTTTGTGAGGTGCCTCGTGTTCACGTGTAGAAAGAAAAAGAACTTGGCTGGGGACGTGGGCTCTTTGGGAGGAGATAAAAGCCTGTTAGCTTGGGGGGGGAGAAGGCACCGGGACTCTTGCGGCAGCAATGGCAGGAGGAGCTCAGCGTGCACGTCAAGCTCTGTTTCCTGGCCCGGGTCTAGCAACACTTTTCCATCAGCAGAGCCGCATTCGGTGCAGCTCAGTCGCATTCCTCTGAAGTCGTTCGTAATGTCTTTGCGTCTTCTTCACATATTTACTCTCGCACATAGTACTGGCAGTGTTTACTCTGCAAAGATTCCTCTAAGACTCGGCTAAGCACACAATTTACTCGGCTAACAAGGGCTGGCATTTATTGTGGGTATCTTTGTATACTTGTCGTTCGTTCTTTAGTCTCCGTTGACATTCAGTTAAAGCATTAAAACAAACAGCAGCACGCAGTAGGAGGGTTGCCTGTACCAACGCTCCTCTGTGAAATAGCTGAACGAGGCTGCCTGCTTGATGTTGGCCAGAGCCAGCTCCCACCAGGCTGCTGTCAGTGAGGATGGAAAAACCTCTTTGAAGCAAGTGGGCTTTTGGGAAAAATTTTAATCTCTGGAAATTCAACTTTTTTTCTTTGCAGTGCATGTATACTTTCCTGTATTTCTCCCTTGAGCTTTGCACTGATTGCAGCTAACCTTTCCCCAGCACGGGTAAGGAAGAGCTTTGGAATAGCTGAAAGTTCACGTTTCTAGTGGGTAAGCTTTTGGGGGCCTTAGCCCTGAATTTGTTATTGCCCAATAATAGAGCAATTTACAGAGCAGGGGCTCTAAACCCAAGAGCATCTTGGCATCTCGCTGTGAGCAGCGGGAATGTTTCCTCGGGATCCGTTTGCTCTGTGCTGGGAAGAGACAGCTGCCCGCTCACCTCCCTGTTGGGATGCTTGAACCTGTTGCTGGGGAGAGCTCAGTTATACACGGAAACAAAGCAACCAGAGGTACGATAATTTCTGTGATTAGTGCTTGTCTTCATTTAAATAGGGTTCATTGCAGGTCCTTGTTTCTGCCGGTCCTCCTGTCAGCCAGCAGGATCCTGCCATGCTCCAGTACGACGCATCACGCTGTTTTGCAAAGGCTTGTAGCCCCTGGTGAAAACAGCTCGTCAGTGCCTTCGTTCTGAGGCTCGTTTCTGTGATTTCTGGTTCGTGTAGCTGGAAGCCTGCAGAATTTCAGCACGTCCAGTCAGCTGCTTCTCTCTGGAAGGCAGCTGATGAGCAGCGGACGCCCTGCTTCGTGAGCAAGCCTGGTGTCAGAAGAATCTGTCAGCTTCCTTGTCCTTTAGTTTCTTTTCAAGCCAGCATTTGTCAGGGATAGTGAATTCATATTTACCTCTGGAGGTAACAAATTCCTACCACAACAGGCTGAAGTCTGCAGCCAGCGCTGCCCGATCTTTCTGCCAGTTCTGAATTGTCAGAGTTTCCTACTGGCAAAAGGTGAAGGCTCTGGACTCTGCTGCCTGTGGTGCTTGGATGTTCTTGGCATCGGCTGGCTGCAGCCTCTGCTGAGTAATGAAAAGCAGAAGGATAATATGCAGGCTCAACCCTGAAATCGTAGACACAGCGAGCCGCAGTAGAGCTGTTCTTGAACTGGGGCTGTTCCAAAGTCTGCTGTCGTAAAACGGGTCGCGATAGGGTACAAAAGTTCAGGACGCCAATCTCCTTCCAGGTCGCGTTCTGCCCCTCTGCGTCTGCGGCAGTGAATCACTGTTAAGGACGTAAGTACCAGAAGCCTTTAGGATTAGCTGAACTCTTCCCAGTGAAGTTAACGGGGTTTTACTGCCCACCTCACTAGCCTGCCTGCTTTTCTTGCCAAGTGCTTTGCAAAAAAAAAAAAAAAAAAAAAAAATTTGGTGCCTGCCCTCTCCCGCCGTGAAAAGCGTTCCGGCTGCGCGCGAGGCGGGCTGCCAGAGAGCAGGGGAGGAAGAAGCTGATACGGATGAGCCTGTTTGCTTTCGGAGCTGGCAGCTCCTGCGCGTGCTTCACGCTTGCATGCTGACATGCTCCGGCCCTGGCCCGGACGGCTACAGCTGTGCTCAGCCTGGCCTCTCCAGCGGGACTGTCAGTCTCCAGATCCCGCGTTGCCTGGTGGAAGCTATTTGCAGAGAGGGATCAAAGGCACGGCCAAAAAACCTGGCTATCGAGGGGGTAAGGGAGGCTGGCTGGGGCGGAAGTCAACTTTCTGCTTCAAAGTCGCTTGCAGAACATGGATGCTCTGGCTGTCTCTGCCCAGTGTTGCTGCCCGAAGGTACGTGAGCTGTGCTGGCAGCGCAGGGCGCCCGGTGCCGCCGC
>NW_010538654.1:0-7096 GCF_000687285.1 Phaethon lepturus
TCTAAACCTCCCCTGGCGCAACTTGAGGCCCCCACATCCAATAAGGGATGCAGACTCTCCTTGGTTTTTTTTTGTTGTTAATATATTTGTAAAAACATTTTTTGTTGTCCCTTATGACTGTGGCCTAATTGAGTTCTAGCTGGATGCACTTGCCAGACACAGAAACACTTGTTTTATGTGGCTGCAAAGCATCCTGTGCATTTACTTCCACCATTCCTTTGAACTGGGGGGAAATATATCTGTGCTCTACAGAAAGAGCCTCTGGACCAGTAATTTTTTTTCTCTCTTATTCACATTGAGAAACAATGCTACATATTGTCCCAATGCCAGACATAGGTGTCAATGGAAAAGTGACAGAACTCATTCTTTTAGAAATGTCTGCTAAAATTGTACTTTACAAGTTTAATCAATGGCTAAAATGTACAAGGTGAAAAGAAACTGACATCACAGATGGACACTGTAAGCAAGGAGTATTTTGGTGGTAAACCCAGTAACTTTGCATCGAAGCTTTTGGCATGTAAACTGGCCGCACTTGTTCCCATTCTTGGAATGACATCTTACTCGTATATTGCCTGGCAAAGGCTAGTCTATATGTGTAGCTGTATTCAGAAACCATGTTGGTTCTCAAAAGCAAGGAGGACTGAAGTTGCTGTGCTGGCTGCCTTTTAGTGTCATCAAGAAGCACAACTCAGTTTGGAAGAGTTTGGTTTTGAGCCTCTTTTCTCCATCAAAGACAATGTGCATTTCAAAGGCTTCAAAGTTACTGTTACAAAAGACTGAAACAGCACCATCTAGACGAGTTTCCATTAAGATAAGAAATACTTCTGTCAAACATAATGACTTACTTTCTGTTCTTTACTACTTGAGTTGAAGTATTTTTCCTGACTTATGATGCCGGAAGTGAGATCAGCATAGATTATGTGAGCTGTTGACTCTTTCTAAATGATAATTAACATTATCAAAGATATGTTTGGTATTTCAAAATAGTAGGAGTATTAAAGAGGCAATGAGTGTTCTGTGGACTTGTCATTGTTTTAGAAATGCTTCAAGGTCGTGACAGCAATCTATGTTGGGAACACTCTACTGTCATTCACAGCTTAGTATATACAACTATGTATGCATCAGCACAGTTGTAAGAATGGGAAATAATGCTCTGGTTCAAAGAGAAACATAAAACCATATGACAGGTAGCCAGAGGAAACCTTTTTTCCCTGCACTGAGATGTTCTATCTCAGGGGCTTATCACCAGGCACCCTGCAAAAAGGAGTGCCTGACTCATACGAGTCTCATATGAGAGAAAAAGGGAGAAAACTGTTAGAGCATGTTGTAACTTTTATTACAGAAGCAATGCAAACTTGGGCAGCGGGCAAAGAGGTAAACACTACAGAATATTACTTTTTCATTACACATTTTTCAGTTCTAAGTCAGACTATGCTAGTTCCCCAAGACAGTAGAATTGGTAAGCATTTAACCAGCTGTTATGGTCAATTGACTTTGAGGCGATACCAGGGGATGTATTTCTCTCTTGAAACTCCCTCTGTTTAAATTTTACAGTACAATTTTCTCTTTATGACTAATCATTATTAATTGCACACCACAGTCAGTGCTTTAACTGCCATAGAAACCATGTCCTCAGGCTACACAGAAGCAAGATCCACTTCCATGATTTGTATATTACTTAAACACTCTGGCATAACTGTATTGAGCAAGCATTTCCTCACCTTCTCTAACTGGGGCTATTAGAGAGAATAGGCAACATTTAGAAACAGATGGAAGAGAAGAGAAATGGTAACAGTGGTGTTTGTTAGAGAACCAGGTGGAGTGGAGCAGCTGCCAGAAGTCAGCAATGCGCAGGGTAATTACGTGTAGGTGGAGCTGTAGGAGTGGTGTGGATGACAACAACTGTAGTCAGTTGTAATGAAAAGCAGATGCAGCTATTAAAATCGATGCATCTAGTAAATTGACACAAATGCTTGACAGGTTTAATATTTTTCGCTACAGGCTTTGGTATTTCTGTTCCTTAATATGAACTTCTTTATCCTAATATATGAAATTTAGCTAACTAATGATACATCAGCTTCCTGAAATTAGCGTGAGAAAGCAAAGGATCCTTCCACATCATGTTGCAAATTGTGAGAGAACATAGCTGAACTCCCCTCCTTCAAACTGGAAAGAATAAAAGTCTGCAGAAGGCTTTTTCAGCTGCAGAAGCTGACAACTTTCTGTAACTTCCTGTCACAGATGCTATAGATGATGCTTCCACTACTGTCCTTGGTCTGCTTTTGAGCTCATGCTGCAGGAAATACATATGTTCCATAAGAGACACCTGAGGCCTAGGTATGGCAGTGTGATTCCTCACACTTTTTTCTTCAGTATTAAAATTACAGAACATATATTTCACATAGTTTTTCACTTGCAAATGAAACCTTATGATATTATAGTGTCAGGTAACTTTCTCGTACTAGGAAAGAAATTAAATTTTTTGATCTATTTCACAGCAGCCATTTGTGTGGCATGTACTGCGCTACAATCTCAAGTTACAAACAAAGGAAATACCAGCCTTGCCCTTCTGAATAGAAAACTTCTTCAGGAACTAATTCTGTGAACCAACTAAATGTAATTTCCTTGGAAGAGTAAGGCACAAACTTGCAAAGTTACCAAAGACAACATGATTCCTAGCAAAACTGTGCTACCAAGTAAGTGCGTCCAACCCTTCTTCAGCAGCTGTCTGAGCGCCATACACTTATTACCCAGAGATGTTACGATCATTATGAGCACCCTGTTCTCCATCTGTGCCCATCTGTAAACCTACGGTATTTCAAAATGCAAAATTTTACTTAAGAGTAGTTCATAAAATCTATACTATAAAAATAGTTGTAGTCAGACTACAAGAACAAACTAGTCAAAGAATGACCTATTTTTTTAAAACCACTAGGGATGCGAAGTCTGTTGCTTTTATACTATAAGTAATGGCAAAGTTGTGTCACTTTCTTCAGAATGTGGGTAGTATTAATTAGCTGATTTCTACCAATCAGTCAATTATAACAAATCTCTGAATTTACTTCATTGAGGAATATACTAAATGACAATTCAGAAGCAAAAATGCACACTTTTAGCCTGGCACTGACAGTTGAGCCCTGTCACAAACAGAAACACAAGAAAACAGAAGCATATGTGTCTTTACAAGTTGTCTTCCCCCTTCCATAGTGTAGTAAATGGTGCTTTAGACACAAGCATTCCTTTCTCACCCCCAATTGTTTAACTTCCATAGAAGGGCTAATAGGCAATGGAGGGAAAAGTAAGAAACAAAAGAAAACAAACAAAATACTGTCCAAATGGACTCCTTCGGGTAGGATCAATTAGACAAGGTTTGATAATCTCTGGAAAACGTAGTCCCTAACAAAAAAGTATGTTCTTATGGTGTACTAGCTGTATTTAAGAAAATAGGCTCCTTGCGAATCTGACACATAACACACACATTTGTGTGGTTCACTTACAATCAATCACCCTGATTTTTCTAGGAGTACAAGAAAACTAGGTCAGAAGTTCAGCCTTACTTTTAAAGTACAAGAGCTCCAGAATTACAAATAGATTGTAAGAATCTAATTGTTATAATTGTACTTAAAATTGAAATTATAACAGTTTGACCCATCAGTATGTCAACGGAAAGATTAATCTGATGTGAATAGGAAAGCAAAGGAATGCAAGCTAGGTTACATAAGCAGCTAGTGGAAGCAATCCAATTAATTCCCTTGACTACATCCTTCTTTCTCTATTGCTCTTCATCCCTGAGGTTCATCAGTCGTCTTTGTCACATCCTATTTAAACTGGATAGAATGGCTATCTGTTAAATGCTCCCAACGTTTTTTTTTTTTGTAGGCTTGCACCATGGCTTGCAGGACAGAGCTTCAGCATCGTTGCTATGCTGACATGGCTGCAGTATAAGTAGTAAATAGTAATTCGTAAAGTGTAAATCTTTTGAGGAAAAATTATTCTAGTGACTTCAAGTCTTACAGAAGCAAATCATCAAAATCAATGACCTATTTTGCATAATTATGTTCTCTCTGAAACTGACTCCAAGTAGATGGTATTGATACACTTTAATGAAGAATACTTGACTACTGAAGAACTTGGAGCACTAGAATAGCTGAATCTGCCTGTGTGCAAATAGGCACTTTCTTCCCTTTTAAACTTTTGTTAAACTTTTAAAACTTTTGTATTAATGTAGTTAAATTATTTAGTCTAGGTACATGATTTCTGTTTAGGCATGGGGACGTATGTATATACTTGAGAAAATTTAAACAAGGTCAACATAAATGAGCATCTGTGTCAGACAAAGAGCAAACAAGCTGTGCTATGATGTTTTCACTCCTGCTTGGGTGATGGTTGAGACTTTTAAAACAAAAATATTGTTCTGACAAGCTAAATGACTGCAAAGGTCTCTCAGGCTCTAATGACTTATGAGGGGCTTTTTTTCCTCTTGGAAACAGCACGTACCAATCTGTCTATGCAACAAAGTGCTGGAACATGCTGTCTACCTTCAATACCATATGGCTAAATATTTTATTAAAAGTTATGCTGCAGACGAACACAGGCTATTCCAGACAAAGACTTGCAGACAGCATAATACACTGAGCTGGTTGCCATGTGTAGTAATTTAGAAAGTAAATTCAGAAGGCAAACCAAAGCCATTTTAAATTGAGCATGTGGTACAGCTAACACAGAAGATCATTGTGTGATTTTTAGATCTGATCCTAATGACTCCTTCTGCAGATTAAAAAATCCAGGTTTTTACAGAGTCACAGAATAATACACATTTTAGGAGATTTCATCTCCAATTTACTTACCTAGTGTTTACCTTCCTTTTTTTTAGTTCATCCTGCATCACAGAACACTCCTGTTGAGATTACAAGAATATGGAATTCATATAAGCAACATCAGAAATTCACTGGCTACCAATGTCCTGTTACAAATAATTAAACTTGTATTTTGATACATACCGTAAACACTAATGCTAAGCCATTATTTTTTCAATTACTGAAGCTATAAAGCAAAGATTAGGTCATCCTTCGCTGAGCAAAATGACACAAGTACAGAGGAAAAAAATAGTTTGTGTTCTGTTTCTGAACAAAACAGCAGCTTAAGCACATGCTGAAACTAGGTGGCCTTTTATGTTGTTTGATGGCTCCAATTATAAGGATGAGGTCACATGCGTAGTCTTTTTTTTTTCTTTTTTTTTTTTCCCTAAAACCTCCTAACCCAAGACTTAGGTAACAAACACACATGAGTGATGGTAATATGCAATCAGCTGTTTTTACTGAGGTTACTTTAATATCTAGATATTGTTTTAACAGATATATTTGCCTACACACATATATATATTTATTTATACATTTACGTATCTATATTTAAATGTGTCCTAGTATACTAACCTACTTAACAAACATGTATTTGTATGTGTTTTTGTATATTTGTATGTTTTCATCCTTTGGACCAATATAGAACACAACAGAAATGGGTGTTTCTATACCAAAAATCCCTCCTGACAGACAGCTTTCATCTCCTAAACAAGAGATAAAGCAAGAGGAATACAATATAGCAAACAGTGTGGTGATGCTCAAGGTGCATTATAACACAGTTTATCCCCCTGTCTAAGCTACTAAGCTACTCTGCAGCCTGATACTATAGCATGTTAAACACTGTGATGAGTGCTCTAGCAGTCTAGAGCAGGTTAAAACCCTATGCTCTTCCTTCCATATGCTCTTCAGAATAAGAGGAAAACAATCATTTTGTAAACTGAGTTGAATCTTGCAAACCTCAACTCTGTAAAGGCAGCTGACACATTCCTCTGATATGGCTAAGGAAGGGTATTAAAGACCATCAAAATCTAATAATAACACGAAGATCAGTAATAAATTACTCAAGCCTATGCATAACCATGACATTTTAAATGTACACAGATAATGCTGTTTCTGAGAAATAGAACAGGAAACATGGCTGGGACTGCCATGTCTTAGGTTTTTGTCACAGAAGTTTCTCTTACAAGGATGCTCATAATGGCAATAAAGGACATTTATGTTTTCCATTTGTGGTAGAAACCTTCTATTGATTGCAGTGTGTTAATAGAGCATCACCCAGCTACCTGCTGGTTTCTGACAGAAACGACCTCCCTACTTGCCTAATACACAGTGGATGTCAGACTTTTTTTCAGTGACCACCAGACTCTTGAACTGTGTTGCCAGAGAAGTTACAACCCTATAAAAAGGAAAAAAAAATAGAATGAATTCTAAATGAACAACAGAAAAACTCTCATATTTTGGAAGTTTGCAGTACTAAACAGCTTACTGGTTTTGCAGCAACATTTTAAAAACTAAAACAAAAGAATATTTGCTGACTGATAAACCTATTATAAGTTAAATGTTCTAACCCTGTCTTACAGTTTTTTGTTCCATGTATTTCTGTGTCAAAATCTCTCATAAATTTTTCCCTCAAAGTTTTTTTTCTGCATTTTTTCCCAGTCTGCTCATAGTAACCACCTTCCCAGTGGTTAAATGACATATTTACATATGTCTTTTAGCACAGGACTATTGCAAAAATAATGTATGGCCACACAGTAACATTTTTGCCTAATCAAGAGGATCGGATTTCAGTCTTCATTCTCTGTCTTCCTGTGAATGTAATCTATAAAATAAAACCACCACTAAATAATTAACACAATGCAATGCACTGTGTTACTGTGCATGAAAATCCTCACCACTCTGAGTTTGTTGGGGTTTTTTAATCTTTATAGCAATCAACAATGACTGTGCACCTTTTTCTGGGTCTAAGATGAGCACTTATTGCTGTGATATTTCACTTTGACTAAAACACTGGTCTAGTCTTCTCTAACAAATAACTTCATTAAACTTGGAATTTTCTTCTTTAAGTACCAAACCTTTTGAACAGTTTTTTTGGGGTGCTGCACTTTTTACAAGCACAACTGAAAGTCTGTAACAGATTTTGTAAAAATTGGTCAGTGAAGCTGGGAAAATGAGCTAGAAAACACAAGCAGCATGTACTGAGTTCCCTGAGAGATGACAGGAGTACCCCTTTCCCT
>NW_010538654.1:7127-8675 GCF_000687285.1 Phaethon lepturus
TCCGTCATGATGACACAATTGGCAGTGTGTCCTTTCCCCACTTGTATCTCAGCTGCAGATCTTCTACCCACAAAAATTATTTTCATCACTTTGTCTATGTTGATGGCCAAGTAGACACCACCCCTCAGACGTTCTGATAAAGCACTTGCCTGCAAACAGCATTTGTGACCATGCCTGGTAGGTTGTTATTTCTCTGGATGTTCTCAGGATGAAGGGTCCTGCATGCTCCCACATTTTCTGATCTGCATGGCAGGGAGTTCTGCTCTGGGGGACAGCATCAACAAGAATTCAAGATGTAGCATCTTCCCTCTCTATTACAAACAAAACTGGACCATCTGAGAATGCTACGGCACATTTAGCATTTCTGAGAACATGTCCATTTATTCTAGCATGCGAGTGTGGCTCTAGGACTGTAATTTTACAGCCTGTTTCTGAAAAAATCTATGTCCATAAAGTAAATTAACAGTTGTTTCTGGCTCAGTCCAAGCCTGTAAAAAAATTCCTCTTTAGACTATGCCATAAAACAATCTTCTCCAAACTCAACTTGACAAGGCCATGAGCAATCCATTCCAACTTTGAAGCTGGCCCTGCTTGCAGAAGGGGTTTGAACCAGGTGAGTTCCAGAAGTCCTTTCCAAGCAAAATTATTTAGTGATTCTAATGACAAATAGTAGCTCACCCAGCACTACTAACTCCCAAACCTAGATATGATCATTTAAATGACAAAATAGTTAATATTTTTCTGTGAAGTTTTCAACACGGATATCTAGCTAAGAAGCTTATTCTACAATTACATCTACTGATACAAACCCAACTGCTGAAGAGTCCCCACTGCCTCAGCACAGTTTCTTCCCATGGAAAGGCAGGATATTAAACCTTGCATTAGACACTCGTAGCAGGATTAAAGAAAGGTTGGTATGTCTTGATCAACTCAACTTCAGCCTAGTAAAGAAGCAATTTATACCTAGTAAGGTGGGAAGAAGCTGTAGGAGGGGAAGTTGTTTTATTTTCAGGGTTTGGTTGCCTCTGATTTCATGGGAATGTTATTCTGCAACCCAGTGGTTCCCTACCCATCCTACAGGTCTACTTTAAAAAAAAAGCCTGACAGGACACTAAATATGTTAGGACAGGGTAACCTTAACAGGACTTGCTATGAAATTTCAGTAACAGAAAAAAAAAAATAATCACATGACTTGCTCCTTTTCATATTTAAGCAGAACAGTAGATGTCCCAGCCTACCCAAAGCAGCAGCACAACCCTGTCAGCACCAGCATGGCAGCGGCCTCTGCGTACACCACCCACCAGGAGCAGCCGGCCTACAGAGCAGACAGCGTCCTGCATGCGGTACGGGCCTCCAGCTCAGGGTCCCGGGGCCTCGGGGTGTGCGTCCACACCAAGCTGGATGTCTTGGAAACTTTTGCCAGAAGCCCTTAGTGTTACCTCAGAAAAAGGAGTGACAGGCCAGGGAGTGTCACAGAATCACCAAGTCATTAAGGTTGGAAAAGACCTTTAAGATCATCACTGCACAGTAGCCATAGTTACATGGGCA
>NW_010538654.1:8706-9118 GCF_000687285.1 Phaethon lepturus
CTCTTAAAAACAATCCCGGCAAATTAGCCATAGTTACATGTGCAGTATAAATACTGCAAAACCAGAAATAAAGGGAATCGATCGATCTGTCACTCAGGGAAGTGCTCCCATCCTAGTCTATTTGCCAGTGTTCAAAGGAACGTTCATTCGCACATGAAGTCCCTCCTCAGTCGATGTTAATGCCGATGTGAGGAGCCATTTGATAAAATAATTCACATATTGCACAGAGGATTGAAATCAGGGCCTCAACAGGGGCTCTGCTGAGGTGTTTGGGGTTTGTCTGGGTTTTCCGGTGAGGTGGCAAGCGGCAGCACTGCCCTTGGGGTTATGTCGCTTGCCCTTGGGGTTATGTCAAGACAGCACAGCAGTGCACGTCCTCCAGTTCCCCAGTCACCCTGCCCCCATGCCGACG
>NW_010538656.1:0-12944 GCF_000687285.1 Phaethon lepturus
ACATTGAGCCATTGACCACTACCCACTGGGTGCGACCTTCCAACCAATTCCTCTTTTACCCAACAGTCCATCCATGAAATCCACGTGTCTCCAGGTTGGAGAGAAGGATGTTGTGGGGGACCATGTCAAAGGCCTTACAGAAGTCCAGATAGAGGACATCTGAAGCTCTTCCCTTTTCCACTGATGTTTGCTGATGCAAGGACTTGTCTCGCTGCAGAGACCGGGTGGTGCAAAGCGATCTGTGTCTGTGCCTGCTGATGTGGTGTGATTCCTTATCTCTGTATAAGTGGAGATACCTTTGTTCACACAAAATTCTGAATCAAACAATGGATTTGAGCAGTGCATGTGCAAAATTAATACACCCTTGGTATTTGGGCAATTAATAGAATGGAAAAGCCTTCTTCAGAGAATGGTGTGTTTCAGCCCTTTGTTGGCTAAATCTCAGAATACTTAGTAAGCAGAAATCACCTGGCTACAGTGCTGCACAGTTGTCTTTTCAAGTATTGGTAGGAAATACTGATTCTTCCTTAATGCTCAAGCTTGTAACATGGGCTTTTATATTTGACATGGATTCTTATGTCCTTGCATACATCTATACCTTGAGCATTTTCTAGTATAAGATGCAAGGACAGATATGGCATTCTGTGTCCCTTTTGTCACTTAAAACTCAGATAAGTTAATGTCCTCTTGTATTGAGTTACTGCTTTGTTTTATCTTTGACAAATGCAGCCTTGTTCTGCTTGTAAACATACGTGATGCTCCTATAAAGCACCTTTTCTTCCCCCCTCTCTTTTTTTTTTTTTTTTTTTAATTGGATGATTTTGGCCTTTCACTGTTAGCATTACCAGCGGTCTCTCCCTCCCTTTGAATTTTTCTCGGATAGAAGCTGCATGACTTAGTTTTTTAAGGCTTTCGGCTTATCCACTCTGTATCATTTTCTCAATGTCAGAAGGCCAGCTTAGGGTCTGTTACCAGCTTTTGCTTTCTGCTTTCATTCCTTTGAGTGAAATTATCAAGCAAATACTTTCTCCCTGTGCTTACCAGTGACTCTCTGTAAGCCTCCTCTAAAATATGCAGATTTCTTACTATTTAAACACCTGCATAGCTTGTCAGGCTTCTTCCTAGCTGTCATGACAAAGGAGTTAAGCAGTTTCTGATGCGGAGACCACAGCCTATAACCATTACATTGTGGGGAGTGTCGGTGGTGTTTATTGTAGGAAAGGAAAATACAGAGATGGATGTTAAAAATGAGGGTGGGAACCCTGGGTGTGGCCAACGTGCTTTCAGTCCTTCTGTCCCCACATCCTCCATAGCCCACCCCTCAAGGCAGGCTGTCTCCCCTTTGCTGAGGGAGAATGCAGGGTTGCCCTCCCTGTATGGAGCCCTTCCCTAGAAGACAAGGAGGGGATTGTACCAGGGTTGCATAAGGCCTGGGTCAGGGTCTTTCTTGAGGGTGGTCCCACTTCTTCAGGCTTCCCCCCTTGATGTTACTGACGAGCAGCGTGCTCAGCATTAGGCACCAGGGTAGATGACCAGCAAGCTGGACTCATTGGGATGCAGCTACTTTGTCCCTGAGGTGGCAAGAAACATCTGCAGTGTCTGTGCCCAGGTTTGGTGGTGCTTGCACTGGAATTGGTGCATGGCTGGGGGATGCTATCTGAAATGTAAGCCACACCGGGCAAAGACGGGAGGCTGCTCCCCCACTGCCTACTGGTTTCTTTGGTGCAAAGAGCTGGCCAAGCCAGCATGTGGAAATTTAACTGTGTGAAAGTCACTGTTAGATGCCAGGTCCTTGGGCATCTATCTTCAGCTTGGCATTAGACTTGCTATATGACCTTGTGTAAGTCACTTAATCTCTCTGCTGTTCTTTTTTCTTTGCTAGCAAATGATGACAATAATTGCTACATAGGTCACTGCAGTGGAAGTTTGCATGCACTTAGAAAGTAGCTAACGTCCATTTTTATTTTATGTTTTTCAGTGTTAATCTGACCAAAGAATGTGCTCTGTGCGTGCAAACTTGCAATACAAAATATGCAGCATGCTTTCAGTAAAGGTCAGTCTAAGATCAAGGGAACTACCTGAGATCAGGAAGTATATTGGAGTAGAAGTTATGCAGAACTTTAATTTCATGGTTCGTAACATATTTTTGAAGTATCAGACTTTAATGCATGATTAGTTGATAGCTGGCAAAAAAAGAAAGTGGTGGTGGAATTTGAGGAAAAAGTAGGGTAAGAGAAGTCGATAGGACTGAATTTCTTTAAAATACTAAGTAGGGAAGGCCATGGAATGGGAGATCTCTTAATGTAAATTAATTCACCTAGAACTAGATCTACCTTGTCACAGTGTATTTTGCAAAGCATGGAAAAGCTGTCCATCCTTAGTTTATGTTAATTGCTTTGGTAGCTCTGAGGTTCTCTATCATCATTAGCGTGGGTGTGTTTACTAGGAATGGAGGAGTGAGCTGTAAATGGCTCTTTATGAATAGGCTTTTACACTTTTAATAAACTACAGCTGATCGTTAACAGTGAAAACAAAATTCTCTTCCAAGCCTTCTCATGATGCAGCAATAATAAAACAAGTGGTGGTGGTTGCAAACAGGAATACCAGGCTGAATAAACATTAAAAATAATAAAAATCCCTCCCAGCAAAAAAAGCAGCTTTCCAAGATTTCTAAAAGCTTTTTATGGACAGTGTTTTAGCTGGTGCAGTGCTGTAGTTGCCTCTGTACAGTGTTCTTGTTTACCCTGTGACAGACTTGTCTGCCTGAGGGATTTATAGGTGATGAACCAGACAGTATGTTAGCACCTGCTGTTCTTTATCCCACTGTCAGATTAAAAAAAAAAAAAAAAAAAAAAGGTAAATTTAAAACTTCTTTCTTTTTAATCTTTTTATTTTCTTAGACAGCAAGTTCATTAATCAGCACAGCTGCATTGGGGCCAAGAATGCCTTCCTGAACACAGAGGAAGACCAGTTTGGCTTTCAGCTGTGATTAATGAAACAAATTTTCTGAAGGAATAGATTTAAGGAAGGCTTTTTCATGAGAGCTCTGCAAGTCCCATTTCAGAATGCAATATTTTTAAACCAGAATGCATTGCTTTTGAGCATGTGCCTTTGAGATGTTCTCTTAGGAGAAGCCATTCCTAAGTTTCTTAAAAGGGCTTTGACATAACCAACCTTGGAAGTGTGTGAATAATGAAACATGTGCGGTACCTTCTTTCTGACCTGTTATTACTGGAAAATGTCTGCCTAATGTTCTACAATGATTTGAAGTTTTTTAATCAAATGGAAGAAGCTTTTGAAAAGCTGTGCAGTGCTTTAATCTGATTTTTGTCACATTGGAATGATATTTAATGGCTTATGAAGGGCAGGAGCAAGATATCCATTGAAAAACATTTCAATATAAAAGCATTTGTCTCAAAATAAAACTTCCTGTAGGCAATTCTTATTTTTATCTGAAATGTAAAATTTCCATTTTTATGGAAAAAAGAGAGGGGAAAGGCTCTTTTCTTACAATTAATGGCTTATCTTTTATTGCCTAAGCCAGAAGAGGGAAGGATCAGAAATAGAAACAATGTGCATAGAAAATTTAAGTTTAAAAACTAAATGTCCATTTAAGTGATCACAACTTTTGACCAGATTTAGCTTTGTATATTAATTTATGTTCTTAGAAAGTAAATGCATAAATAAAATAAGGTTTTCACTCATTTTAATAAAACAAGGGTGCCTTTTTCAAACCCATCAGTACCAGCAGACCAAACTGGAGTTGGGACTTCAGCTTGCCTTTGCAGTGTGAAAGGAAACCTACTGGAAATGGCACTCGTTGTCCAAGAGCTGTTCTGAGAAAACTTTCTGCTGCTTTGGGGCCATCTGCTGGAGTCTTCCCTCAGGAGCCTTGTTTCTCCCATGCCTGTGTCACTCCAGACAGGTTTTATTTGTTTATTTACTGAACTTTTTTCCCCCCAACTCTTAGGAATGCTTGACTTCTGACACTTTCCATCCCTGAACTCTTCCTGTGCTCATATCTTTTAATCGTGATAGGGAACAGCAACAATTTATCTGACAATTTACCTTTATGTAAAGGAGACAGTCTCAAAAAAACCCCAAAAAACTTTCAAGCAGTTGGTTTTCATCAGTTAAAAAGGAGCCTGTTTCTGAAAGTCTTTACTGTGGGAGTGAGAATATTATTTTGACTTATGCTTAAGTGGCTGAGGTGAATGAAAAACATGTCTCTCTGCAAACTTGAGCAAGGCACAAGTCTTCATGGATCACTTTCAGAAGTTCAGGGATTGTTGTTTCAGGTAAAGCAGCTTCCCACTGTTCAGAATAATTGGAGTTTTTTTGTTTAAAGTCTGTTGCTGGGGGAGTTCATGACTTCAGGGCTCAAACATAAATATTTTGTTTGCTGGTGTGCCCCACTTACTTCTTTATCCACAATGCTAGGTTTTTCTGAGCTCAAATGGAGGTCTGGAGACAGGATTCTACTGAAAAGAATATATTTTTATTATACCATTCTCACATAAATCAGTGTCAAAGATGGATGGTGTGAAATTGCCCCTTCCTTCCCGATTAATAATTCACATCAACAGAGTTTGTTAGGAAATCTCACAGTAGTGTGATTTTCTTCTGGTATTTGTTGAGTAATGGGAAACAGTATATAAAAAGATATCTGGAAATGCGATGTTTTAAAATTAGTTGTCCTTAGATTCTTTTTTTTTTGAGACCAGTTGTAATAACTGTCTGTTCTAAAAGGGGTTATTTTATGTGGAAGACACCTTGGGCATGGGAACCTGATATTTATTTACTTCTGGTTTTAATAGTTGTGGCCATTTGAGCAGCAGATGGTCAAAATCTGTGTCATTATCTACCGTATTTATCTAAGAGATATCAAGAAAAATATAAACAATATCTAAGAAATGTGAAAGCCAGAGGCTTGCACTGGTATCCAGTTTCTGGCATTCGGTGTTGCTTCATGTGGTAGTCACACGCAGACTGCCTAGAGTAGGAATCTGCCCAGGCAATTACTTGGAGAAAGAAAAAAAGGAGTACATAGACTAAGAAAGCTCCCTTCCATTTTTTTAATTAAGCATATCCTGTCGGCTGGTCAAGAAATTAATTCTGTTCCATCAGATTATGAAACAAATCTTATGTGCTGTTCACATTAGAGATAATTTGTTATTTTCCCAAATCTGCTGCCAAAGTCTTTCCAAGTAGAACAATGCTTTTGTTTGTACTGACGAAGGTGAAACTGCATAGAAAAGCATTCTCCAATGGCACAGGTGCCATTTCAATAAAGTCTGTAACCAAACCATGTCCTTCAGGCTTACACTGTACTGCTGACTTTTCTTCTAACGCTGTTTGGCATTACTGGTGTTCCTCAGCCTTCTGTATCTTTTGAAGTGCTTTGTGTTTTTAAAAACAGTATTAATTATTGCAGGTTGGGTTTTGACATTGATAAACGGAAAGCGTAACCTCTCTGTCTTCAATTGGCCCTGTGGACTTCAAGGCAACAGAGCATGGTACTATTAAAACTTTGAAAAACAAACAAACAAAGGATTTCATCGTCTGGCCTGAAATTATGAACTTTATAGGACTTTCTTAGCCTGTTCCTAAAAAATACCTTTAAAAATGAAGTTGCACTTTAATCCGGGCAAGCCTGTTGCTAAAATAATTTGGAAATAAGAAGTAAATATTTCATTAAAGTTTTAAAAGGAAGGTCAACTCTTTTTGTCCTTTGTAATAATTCTTTGTCTTGTGGCTTGCAAGGTGACTAATATGTCCTGAATAGTTCTAATAGTTCACCTGTAGTTCTAAACAGTAAGTTCCCATGATTGAAAACTAAACAGGTAGAATTAATAGATACCATGAAGCAAATGACTGCCGTAGAGTATCTTATTGAATATTGTCACTGGCAACCAGTTATGCACATTGAAGGATGTGCATCTACTGCAGTGTCTCCTAGGTGGGTGAACTTGACCCTGCAAGTTTTCTTAAGTTTTTGGATGCTGCTGCAGTGTTGTTAATATTTGTTTCAAATGTCTACTGGTTTAGGGCTAAGAATAGTATCTTACAGCATAATTTTGCCATGAGGTCATATGTTACTTAAATGGATGTTCTTAACATGTTGGCAGATCATATCAATACATTTTACTGACACTTTCTAAACATACACTTGAAATAGCAGCCTAATCTCAAGGACACGGAACTTTGACAGAAAATCATCATTTTATATTTCCTGGTAGTTTAGGCATGAAATGGTGACTTCCTGCAGAGAACTCTTCAAGGTCTGCCTCTCATAAAGGCATGCACCCCCATACTTAGCTTTATGTATTACAAATGTATGTTTATGATTATTATTCATTGCAGAGGACCACATATAAAACTAAGTACATACTTAGAAATATTGGCATTTTAGAAAGAAGTATGCAGGAATTGAAATAATATGCACTATGGCTTAATGCCCTAATACTTTTGGTATTTATAAAGCTTACATGAGGTGGACTTATTTGTAGTCCTCAATATGAGTAATTTAATATTTTTGACATCTTAATGTTGCAGATGTATTGCATGCTTTCCTCCATGCAATTCGAGCAAGTTTGTGAATATATATTCAAGATTTTACCTGTAATGTCAGGCCTTGCAACATTAGCAATTAACTGGAATTTTATTTATTATTCCAGTCAATTTGTGTGCCAAACAATTAAAATCTTTTTTTTTGCCTTTTTCTGAGTTGTATCACTCTGTTTTCAGAAACTTATTCCATGCTATTAGTAAGTACTTGATACATATAGCTTGAAAGCCTTAGTAAGAGCTGCAATAGAAATCATTTCATGTCCGTGTTAGCGCTGGAATAGTGGACTATGCAGTGTGCTGTCTTCCATGCTTCCTCCTACTGTCTTGCGATGTTATATCAGAATTATGGGAAATATAGGAAGATCTTAATAATTTTAGACTAAATTTCATAGCTAAGCTCTCCTGCTGTTTCCAGTGAAGATATACTTTTGAGCTGGAATCTGCCCTGAGTGAAGCCCAAATTCAGCAAGCATTTGATCAAGTGCTCAATGTCCAATTGAATTCAGATGAAACTAACTATAAGTTAAGGATAGTGTCAAATCATAGCCTTAAGGTGCTGCTGCTTAGGAACAAGTGTTTTTAAGTCGAGGAAGACAGAATAGCCTTAACAGAAAAGCAAAGTTCAGGGGGAGTTTTTATCCAAGGCTTTTTTTGCTCTGTTCTTTTGATTGCTCGGTGGCTAGTGTGATGGTTAGCCCAAGCAGCTGGTCTGCACAAGTGCACTGACCTTTTCCACTACTGTGGAGGTCACAGGGTAGTAAAAGTTGGGAATCTTAAGAAGAAAATGCTTTAAAAGCTACCCATTGGAATTCTGAATCTGAGGTCTCATTTACAAGTGAAAAAATAATGTTTATACATGCAGCAAAATATTTGCTAGCTCCCTCTGGAGATAAATTAGTTTTGTATGCCCAACTTTAAAGGGACTGTGCTAGCTTTCCTCTCTTAAGGCTGTGACCCATCCTCAGATGAGCCACAAAATACTATCATCTCTCAGTTGTGTTTTTTTTAATTTATTAATGAATTTTGATAAATCTTTGCTCCTGAGGTTATCTGACTGAGAATTTGAGATTTAACTACAAAACAAATAGGTTTTCTTTTTTCTGCAGCATCAAAAGTCAACTCACAGAAACATTTAAGTGCCTCATGGTTTTTAGAGTGGAAGTGTGATGTTTGGGCAGCTGAAGTTGGCAATGGCATTAGGTATACACATTCTGATGTATTTTTCTTGTATAATGTTACAGTAAGTATGCTTTTAATTGGTTCTGGTTGGGGAAAACAGTCTAAATGAATATACTAATATTCATAACAAAACATGCATTTTATAATCAAACTTCTTGATCGTTATAGTGGGCAAGTCTTTTAAAATTCCAACTACAGAGAAGTTTGTGGAAGAGGGAAAAATAAAGCAGGTGTCTGGCAGCTTCAGTGGTGAGGCCATTACTGTGAGTACAGCAGGATTGTGTGTCCAGCTAATAGTTGATTTTTTTTTTTTTTAATTATGTTATGTAGAGCCACTGTGTTCCTGAATAGAAGCCCTTCCTGTAAGGTTCAGTGTATTAAGCATCTCACACCTTTGATTACTTTGTCTTAACTTCTCTTACAAGGTAGTTTTCTGGTACTTGAGTGGACAAGTTTCAAGTCCCATTTCTGAAACTTAAGTATTTTGGACACTGAATCACCTTGTAATGTCACTCGGATGTAGGCCTCAGAACTGATTATAATTTTCTTGAACAATTTTCTTTTAATATTACTTTGTTTTCTGTGGGGCAGGGATTTTTTTCTTTTGCTTGCTTAATTTTATTGCTTCCCTTTAATATCCTATTAGAATTTCATCCATTTTTTTTTTCATGTTCAGTACATTGGCTGGCAGGTATGGCTGGAAAAGACATAAGCTCAAAGTCAAATGAGCTTTCCATTTAATGCTTGAGAGTTTGCTTAATTTTCTTCCACCTTTATCAATTCATTTTAAAAGATGCTACTTTTCTCTCTGAATCTGGCTTCACTCATACTCGGCTTGCCATGATCACAAGACCACAGCTACTACTGTAGATCAGCAAATAGGTGATTGCTGTTGCAGGAATGCTACTGATACACAGACGTGTTAAGTTTCTTATGAAAAAATATAAGCACTGAACTTCAGATTTTCTCATGTGCTTACACTGCCAACCCACTTTTGGATTACAAATGATTAGTGATGGCTTTTAACAAAAACAGTTGACCCAAGTCATGCCATTTTTGCACTTTCAGGAAAATACTTTTTTCTTTGATACAGCCAAACTTGTTTCGCTTCAGTTTCATCTGTGGGTGATTGTATTATCACTGACTCTTGTATTTTCGCTCATGTGATACTAACACATATGCCAGTGTCTGTGAGGATGTTGTGTAGATTTGCAAGATTTATTTCTGAAAGAGTAAAATCAATTTATAGATCAAAGTCTTGAATGGTTTTAATGCAAGTTTAAACAATACAGCAGAGTTTTTAGCCTAATGGTAGACAGTTGGAATTTCCACGAACAGCTAACTTCGCTGCTGGAATGACGGAAATAATTATCCTCATCATTTTCAGCCTGGAAAACTGTCTATTGTGTGATGAGGGCACGAAGTTAAAGCTCTAGGCGTAGCATGGATTGTATTTTGGGAATTTAATCCACTTAGGCATTTTTGAAGAAAAGGAGTATTGAGTGTTTCTGTATATCATGGCACATATTTATGGACATTTTTTGTATTTACAGAAACATTCTGTTGCTGTAAATGTAAAAGCTGCCTGTCATTTTCTAGATTTTCCCTCCGGGGCACTTGAAATTTCCATCATGCTTAAAGTAAACTAACAAGGTCAACTTGCCATGGCTTCCCAACATTACGTCTTTCTTCCAGCAAACACTTCGTACTCTCTGGAAATGGATAGATGTCTATCTGCTGAATTCCTTGCTTTCACCTTAGAAATGTTAACCTGTCACGTAGTCTCTCTTCCTTGTTTTCAGGCTGTGATATATTAAGGGTGCCATGTTTCTCCCCGCAACGCTTCTGGAAGTATGCAGCAGAGAACTGAATGTGGAAAAGCTCAAAAGAAGGCTATAATACTGAATTCTCTGAAAGCATCTGTCAGCTATACCTATAGATAATTAAAGCAGGGGATCATAATGGAAACAGTGGTGAGAGTACTTATCCCAGCTTCAGATCTTTCTCACGGTCTTCATCTTACTTGCCAGCACTGATGAAACTGCCTGCCAGATACAGTTTTTTCGGGAGAAAGGAGCGTCAAAAGGCATTTGGGGGATCAGGTGAGGGGGTAGGCCAGCGTGGCTCAGGTCTAGTATCACTTTGGTGATATTTGGAATAAATCAAATTAAGCATCTATCCAGGTCAGTAGCTCAAGTTATGGTTACTTCTTCCCCATTTGTATATTTATCTGTCTGTGGCTTTTTAGTCCATGTCACTGTTTCACTCTTCACAAATAAAGATAAAGGATGCTATCAAAAATGTCAATATTATTTTCCTGTCCTGGATGGCTTTTAGTGTACTAGCAAGGTGGATGTTCCTTTGTAGGACATACAGAATTTTAAGTCCTGATTTGTACTTCAATAAAATTAGTATACAAGTTTACGTGCACTAGTAAATCAGTTGTACAACATTGTGGGGTAGTGCCTCTCTTTTGGTGTGGAGGCAGTGTGTCCTTTCTTCTGCATTGTTTTACTTCTTTGGGGTAGGATAGCATTCTTACTTGGCTACATGCAATATCGAGAAGCTGGCTACTAAGCAAGCAATTCTGTGAGCTAAGAAGCTGACCAAGTCCAGTTTTTCTGCAGTATTATAAGATGCATATGGTTTAGGAGGCATAATACAATGTCCTTTGATCTTTAATTGGGGAGGGAAAGTGAATTGTAGCAGTACTGCTGTGATGAAAGTAAATAGGAAAAAAAAAAAGAGGGGTAATACATACAACTCTTGAAAATGCTCTGTCAGATGGAGCTATCAAAATAGTGTCTGGCCAGCCCAAACAAGAGAAACCATTAGGAGTAAATATTTTTGCTTGTTTAAAGGAATATTGTGTATTTAAGAGAAGTAATTTCAAGTTTATTTAAAAAAAAAAAAAGTGCAGTATTTTATTTAGAAAGATTTATTTAAGTTAGGTTTGATAACGCCAAGCCTAGACTATTGCTTTGCTAATTTTTCAGAAGCTGGGTTTTACAAAGTCTCAGAGAGCTTTTAGTATAATATTTGGATACTAAATTATATTAAACTCTGCTGCCTTGAATATGTTGTTACAAGAAAAGTGGAATAGTGATATAGTGGGTCCTCAGACCGACTATATAAAACTCCACCTAGAAAACAAGTTTTACTTGTTTACTACCACTTATTGTGGCACTCAGTTTCTAGAACATACCTCTCCTATCTTTTTTCCCCTTTCATTAAAATGAAAACTTACCCAGAACTGGATGATAAAAAGGAAAGTCCTCTATTGCAATACTTTCAGCAGTGGTGTGTGACTGATGTATTGTCCTAAGCCCTTGTCTGCAACTCATGTTTATTTTTGCCTGCATCTGCCTATTGTGTAAAATAAGGCAGCTGTCCACCCCCACCCTGACTGCAGCACAGTGTAAGGGTGATTTAGTCTCAAATCCTTTGAGGGCCCTTTGAGGGATGCTATCTGTTCTCTTGGTGACACCGGCACCACCAGTGACTTTGCCTGGGCAGCTGAAAAGCCATGGTTCAGCTCCGCTTATGCTTGCGTGTATGCTTAAACCAAGTACGGGCTGAATTTGGTACTGATGCTCACCTTGAGATGGGCAGTGTGTTAGTGGCAGGCAATGGGTGTGCAGTGGTGGATGTCTTCTGGAATGTGCTGCTGGATGATGGGTTTTGCTTTGAATGATGGGGTGCCTCAGCACTTAGGCAAACCTGAATGTGGAATTGAGAGGATGAGGACAGCACGCAGGACTGTACTGGTTTCCAAATGGTATTTTAGAGTGACAAAAAGTGAGGATGAGCTATTCCAAACAAAATAAGCTGTGAAAATACTTTTTCTCCCCTGCTTTGTAGTGTCTCATCAAGCCACAAGAATAAGATAAAATATTTCATTGTTTTACATTATATTAACTGCACTTTTCTAATCTTAAAGTAAGAGCACTAATGCCATAATTTTCTCTTGTTAAGCCTGAGGTGTATGTGAAAAGAACTGCAAAAAATTCTTTCAATTTGTAGTGTTGGGTGACATCCTTTCCCCATTGCACATGTGCACTTACTCCTTCTGTGGCTGTCATGTTGCTATGTTTGGGTTTCATGCTAACGATCAGGCACATCAGAAGCTTGTTATGAACCACCTGAGGAGCCTTGATGAATCTTCTGCAGTCCAGTGGTTCGCATCTCTTGGATCATGTGCTTGTTTTAAATGTAGCATATTCTTTTTCCAGTTTCTTACACAGTACCTATCACCTTTTTGCTGTTCAACCATACCTATTCTCAAAGGAGCCAATACCTTGTTGCAGGATGCAATAACATTGCTTTTTGTGAGCAGTTAACCTTTCCTCTTGAACCATCTTGACGTCTGGTTTGTATTTCTACTGCAATCATACCCTTTGCCAAGACCTTAAAGGCCTTTCCTGCAATAATTCTGGTGCTGTATCCTAAATGACTTTTGATTCATTGTGTGCTTTGTGCTTTGGTACACTGCCCATAATTTCAATTATTTTTACAGACTCTAATCTCCCAGAAGAGCCACATAAGTGTGATAGAAGCCTTGCCTATTTAGCTGCGTAGCTAACCTGTTTTTCTTGGTTTCAGACTACCATTTATTGTATGTGATCTTTCTTGTACAATAAAACTTTCTCACACAGGGGCTAGAAGACAGTATTTCTTTGACAAGGAGTCAAGGAGCTGGTTAAAAATTATGCCATTGTTTCCTTCAGGAAGCACCAACAGCGCTTTGCCTTGCTGTTGGAACAAATACATATTAACAGGAAGCTCCATCTGATAGAC
Organism: Phaethon lepturus; assembly: GCF_000687285.1. Classification (NCBI taxonomy): domain Eukaryota; kingdom Metazoa; phylum Chordata; class Aves; order Phaethontiformes; family Phaethontidae; genus Phaethon; species Phaethon lepturus. The sequence continues at coordinate 12,547 of NW_010538656.1, forward strand.
CTAAGCTAACACAAACAGAGCATTCGCACTTTGTCTGTTGAAGGTTTTTTGATGGCAAGTGACAACTGAGAATAGTGATCTGTCTACTAGTTTGACCTGGGTAGGACGTTACAGAGAGGAAGCATGTGTTGTACAGGAAACTCTTGTGGATAGTTCCTGGAGGGAATCATGCTTCTCTGCATGAATACAAGTGTACTTCCCCTTCTGCTGGCCATCCTCATGCTGCAGAGCGGCTGGAAGGTGGGAAGGGGTTCTACCCCTCCTTCCTTCCCCTGCCTCGAAAACAAACCAGAAAAAGATAAGACAAATCCTTAGAGGAAAACCATGCAAAGAGCCTGTGTGGCCAGAGATGTAAACCCCCACCTTTCTTTTTTGTTATCAGGACTAAGGTACTCTTC
>NW_010538657.1:0-11460 GCF_000687285.1 Phaethon lepturus
GGGCTGCCAGCCTCCCCTGCGCCCGAGGAGCCGTGCCAGGGAACGAGCCCTTCGGTACGCTTTCCGGGCGTGGGTGACGAGCCTGAGCGGGAGAGCTGGGGCGGGGGGACGCAGACGTGAGATAAATGGGCGAAATTTAGCCTGTAATTCTAATTTTGGTTTTTTTTGGCCTTTGCTTGCAGTGTAGTCGGCCCTCAGAGCCACAACAAGGGGATGGGAATTCAGCCTGCAGGCTTGTGGTCTTTATCCACACAAAACCTGCGTGGACTCAGCACCACAAGCCTTTCCACAGATCAGGTGAAATTATTCAATTTTTGAATAATTATCTGCATCCATATCCAATCCATCCATCCATGAATTCCATTGGTGGGTGTTAAATTGGCAAAATGGGGAAAAGAATGTTGCCTTGTGCACAAGAGCTGCAGCTCATCGCTTAGCAATTCTACACATAGATCGCTTGCAGTTTTCTGTGTTGCTTACAAGTATCAGCTTCTGAAAAGTGTCCTTTTCCCCTTACAAATTTGTATTCCAGTGTTTTGGGAAAGGAAGAAATAGCATTACTCCCCCATGTCTATGAGTGTAAAAGGACCAAAGAGATGTTCCCAGTACTGAAATTGGTGGACATTAGATCTGCTAATGGACTTAATACAGCTCTGCATTTACATAATTTAACCTAGAACATAGTTTAGCCTTGTTATTTTATTATATAAAAACTGACTGGAGTCCTGGATGCATGTCTGAACACTCACAATCTCCTCTAATTATCTAGGCCAAAAAAAAAAAAGTGAAGAGGATAGTGCTTAAATCATATGATTTTTTTACTTTAATTGAACTTTTTTCCTTGTTTTTCCTTGTGAGTGTTGAGAGAACAGGTGCCTAATTAGAGTGCATGATAAGTCTCACACAGATATAATTAAGCAGGAAGATCAATGAATATCTCTCCTTGCTGGACTGCTGCCATTTGGGGATAGATGTTTAAGCATATTGAAATAAATCCTTTCCCTGGGGAATACATGATAGTGTTGTTTTGGGAAAAAGTTTTTACTTAATATGTCTTTGCAGCCGCCATGTTACTCATGAAGAGTACTGGCCAGCATTTGAGAGGAAAGAGAGTTTTGTTGTTACTGAAAAATTGTGTGAATGTATGCACGAGTTTTATCTAAAAATAAATTCTGTAGGAAATTGTTGGCCTTTCCAAGATCTTCTGGAACTTTTTTTAAAGTGTTTTACAAAAATTTTATTTTTAGTGTATTCATGGAGCAACTAGAGACACCTTAAATAGGTCAGAGGGTTTGGTCCTGTCCTGAGCAGATGCTGGCTGGCCAGTGAATCTGGCTACTCTGGATGTGTATGAATAATACAAAAGAGCAGTACAGAATATCACCCTTCAGTAACAAACTAAAAAAAAAAAAAAAGCCCATTGCACTGTGACTTACTGTGCTGGACATCTCACTTGGAGGACACAACTTACAGGAAAATATCACACAGATAACCTCTCAAAGAAGCAGACCAGTTACCTGTTCTTTCTTTCCAGTATACTCTGCACGGATCCTCCATTTTTGTACCCCCAGGCAATGCTGTAGTGAAAAGAAAGCTTGGTGAAGAAAGTGTAGTGAAAGCAAGTATAATGAAAGAAAATACTTGATCACAAGATTAAGCTTTATATTGGGCCACACCCTCAGAGGTAAAGATACTCGTTTTCCCAGTCAAGATTGGTGCTCTGCCTACCATAGTGTATCCCAAGTGTGTCTTGGATGACAGAAGTGTAAATACACAGTTCATTGAGCTGCCAAGTCCCTCCATTCTTCATATATCTTCTGAAAGTATCTTCTTTGGAAAATGCTACAGTACTTCTGGTAATGGCACCACAGTGCCTAAAAATGCACTTTACCATAATGATCCAGGTAATGAAGGCTGAATTACAGTGGAAATCCTAGAGAAGTGCTATGACATCCTCTACCTGTGGCAAATGTGTTCTTCCTGATTAATGCCCTCATAAAAAAACACCATGATGATTAGGCCATTCATTTAAAAAGTCCTGAAGTAAAACCCCAGCTGACTGACTGATGGTCTGTGGCATCATTTGTTAAAGTCTTTTCTTCACTGAAAAGATAACCACAGAAATGACAGCAGATCTCTTAAACTAAAAAGCTACTAATTCATTAATAAAAGGGAACATAATGGTGTACATCAGATCCAACGTTACATTATTACTGAAATTATTTTCTGCCACAAGTAAGCTTGGCATGGAATACATAAGTGCTGGTATACTTAACATTCTCAAATACCTCATCAAATGATTCTCATTAACTGCTGTCCATATCTTTTTGCTTACTATTAATAATCTATTGGCAAAGAAAGTAGGAAGAATTAAGTTGTAAAATCTGAGATTTGTACAGAAAAGTATATACACAAACATTGTGAACAATATCTCCCAGTTTTGTTTCTATACACATATTCAAGGATAGTAGTAAATAAGCAGCCTTGAAGGCCTGGCCTCTTTGTCTACAAATGTTGTGGTAGTGGGGTATCTTTAAATATAGAAATATTGTGTTGTTATCCTTCCGGATTGCTCATGATTTTATGTTTCCTGTAACTTTGCCAGCCTTTGTTATGGAGTGACATAATCAACTTGTTTATAGGTTGTCTAGAAAACCCAAGGAGCGAGCAAGATCTTTAAAATGCTTCTGTGGTAGCTGAAGATATGATAGAAAAATATAAATCAGTACATTTTTTCCTATATAATTCATATCTTCTGTGGGAGAAATGCTCCTCTCTGTCTATTGTTCCCGCTACTGTTCCTGTCTCCTCCTGTTAGCACATCACTGAGCAGAGAAGCAGCTGTATCAAAGTGAATAAGATTCATCTGTCTGATAGTCTAGACTAGGCACTGACCAGTGAACAAACTCTGTATTGTCCTAATTAAAAGGAGGCAAACACCTTTTACCCATGTTTGTCTTCAGCTGCGTTACTGCTCGGGTGAAGGCTGCAGAAATTTCACAGAGGAGGTAATTGCCTTCTGCATCTTCCTCGGGCCAAGCAGATTAAGTTACTTCTGATACTACAAGCAATCCCATGAGGAGCAGGGGAAGAAAAAGAAAGAAGACTCTAGTGATCTGCATTTCAAGACAAATGAAAGTCATGTTCTGCTGCTCTGCTTTTTAATGCTTCACCAAAATCCTGAAGGGGTGTGCTACTGGTCCTTTTGATGTTACTTGCAGATCACAGCAACCAGAAAATGTGTGCATAATGCGAATGATCAAGGCTCATCTGAACATTAAGGCTGTTGTTGCTGGTGAGTAACTGCATAATACCATCTTTCGGCTGTGACTACAAGTGTCTCATGAATACTTGAAGAACTGGGTTCCATTGTCAGCACAGGAAAAAAAAAAAACAGTGCCTGCATTTGGTGTCTTCTGCTTTTTTTTAAACTATTGTTGGTAACTATTTGACTGAGAAAAGAGGAACATGTGGAGAAGGAAATGTGAAGGAATTAACGTGTAGGTAATGACTGCTGTGAGGTGGTCCTTAGCACTGATCATACTGCAGTTTTCTCAGCCAGCCTAGAGATTGTGGTATAATCTGTTTTACTGTTGTTGGGGGGTTTTTTCCAAGCTGGATCAGAAGCTGTGGAAATGATTCACTTTGACAAGAATATGAAAACTTGCTTGCTGTCCTTGCATTGATGCCAGTTGTCTTGTGAGTTTAACTGGACTCATGTAGAGTGAAGTGAAGGAAATATGCTTTGTTTTTTCCTAATGAATCCTATACGATCATCCCCACTAGTTCTCATGTGTTTTGGGAAAGGAGGTAGTTCGCTTCCTCTTTTTATTTTTTTTTCTATCATCACTTGTTAGAACATAATGAAAATGTACTCCTCGAGGTGAAATCTAAAAATGAAAACACCGTAAAGATTCAGGTGTGGAGCATTTCAGCTGTAGCCCTGAGGAAGCAGCATCTAGAAACTACAGAGATGACTCCTGATCAACGAAGAGGGTTTCCGTCTGTCTGCAAAGTTTTGAGAATTAACTTCTCAAAGTTAAGGAGAATTTGGGAATTAAAAGGTAGGACTAAAAGGACAACTTTTTGTGCCTAATACTATCTATTTTAGATACTACATTAGTAAAGGTTTTTCAGTTTCACAGGTTTTATAATCTTACACATGCATAGAAAATGATGTAGCTTCATGAACAAGGGCCCAGAGAGGCTGAGGTCCTGCTCTGACCTGTGGCTTGCTTGCTGTGGATAATGTAACTTAAAGTTGACTGTGAGCCCAATGATACATTATCTGGTCTCCTGAGAACAGTTTGGTCCCTCATTTCTCCCACATGGGTGACTGGGTTTCTGCTTATGATTCTCGCTTTTCTGGATAAAGATCCCTAGAAGCTGCGGTTATCCTGATGGTGAACGTGGTCACTCCCAGGACTGTGGCAGCTGGTATGGGTTGGAAAATCCCTTTGAACCCTGCCTAAGAACAGAGAAGAGGCACAGAAAAATGACCTTTCACTGCTGCCTCCTCCTAAGAATGAAGGAGAGAAGACAAGGCTACATGGATGGAGCTTGTGCTGGTTTTGGCTGGGATAGAGTTAATTTTCTTCATAGTAGACAGTATGGGTCTATGTCTTCGATCTGTGCTGAAAACAGCGTTGGTAACACAGGGATGTTTTAGTTAATGCTGAGCAGTGCTTACACAGCGTCAAGGCCTTTTCTGCTTCTCATTCCACCAGTAAGTAGGTTGTCCCTAGCTGACCCAAGGGATATTCCATACCATATGATGTCATGCTCAGCATGTAAATCTTGGGGAAGATGAAGGAAGAGGGGGCGTTTGGAGTGATGGCATTTGTCCTCCCATGTCATGACGACATGAAATTACTGCAACTTATCTTTCTCCTCTGCTACAACCAGAGCGTCCCCTTCCACAGCAACCAGCTCATGCCTGCAATCTTTCTGCAGCTGACCTCCTTGACCACCGCCAGCCTTCATCCCTCCCATCTGACTATTTCAAACCTTTCTGTTTCCAGGAGGAGGTACAGTGTAATACATTTTTTAATTTGTTTGGATGAGTGATGGAGCAATGTGGAGTTGATGAACCCTGAGTGTTGAAAAGAGTAGCGGATTTGGATCAAAGTTGATCATTGGTAAGTTGGTGAGATTGCAAGGAGAATTGCAGTCAAGACACTGTGGGGACATTAAACAAAACAGAATTTCATGAAGGGAAACTGGCATTTGATCTTTCAGTCTTATTTTCTTAGACCTCTTCATGCAGGTAAATGCATGTCAGAGCACTATTTACTCTAATGTTAGTTTGCTGGGTTGTCACCTGTGTCCACACAGAGCTCTGCCACATTCAGGGAAGCTGACAGTGGCCTCTAGAAATATTTGAAGGGTTAAGTTCAAGTGCATCCTTCTTGAGATAAAAGTAAGATGACAGCATCCTGACAACAGCGGGAACAAGGCCCGTACCTCATCTGATTATTTCCTGCCCTGCCCACATGAAATACAAAAGGAAGAATCAGCAAGCAGAAGGCAAGACCAACACTGGAGGGTATGTTCAGCATGGTTGTCATATTTCATTTGCAAGATGATTACTAAAACCATTTGGAAACATGCCTTCTTGGAAAACAGCAGACCAGGAAAGTGTCTTGTCAGCTAAAAGAAACTGTGAACTCTTGGGTGCAGGTGCCAAAATACACAGCTCGCACTTATACCCAGGCTCAACCATTTAGGTCGCCTCTCCTCTGCCAGAGAAGTTAACAACTAGCATAAGCAGTGAGCCTCAGATGATTATCTGTTTAAAGGGCTGGCAATCAATAGCATAAAAGTTAACATCATGACACAGGGAGCTCCTTCAACCCGGTCACCAAAATGACCAGGACCGTTTCACTGCAGTTACAGAATCACTAATGGCACACTTTGGTAACATAATAACTGGTGCTTTATTGGTAAAAAGCATTATTTAAATCAATAAATGTACTTATATACACTGGCTACGATGCATAGTTATTAAAAATATTGTTGACCTTCACAGTATGATGTTTTGAAAATGACCGGTAAGCTGACTGAGCTATTTTACTCAACAAAAAGCAGATGAATGAAAATGATTAGCTTTGGCTTCTGACAAAGTAGGAGATTAAGTGATCACTTTTTTAGTCACCTGCACTCTGATACCTTGAGAAGGGACTCAAGAAAATTTGATTGGGACCGATTTCTCAAAAACAGCTGGGTGTATAGAAGTCTTGTGGGAAATTGAAAGTTGGCTGTAGGAGACTTTTTCAACTGCTTTCTCCACTAACAGCAGAGAAAAAGTGAGGTTCAACCTTTTTGGCTGGCTATCAGTTGTCATCATTTAAGTAACCTGGAACCATGTCATCTCATTTCAATAGTAAGGGGATTGAAGGAGATGTTCTAGGAATGCAGAGGGAACCTGAAGACTGGCAAAAGGTGGAGGGAAGCAAAGATAATTATTGTGGAGATGGGACTGTAGAAGTATAGGACAGAAGCCCATACAAAACCAGACTTATTTCCTTGTTCTATGGAACGTCTTTTAAAAGCAAAATAATAGGTACCAGAAGGAAAACAACAGTTCATCAGATGGTGCTCCTGTTGTAAGGCACTATATATATATAACTCGGGAGTCTGTAGCTTTTAGACTTTACTAACACAGGTTTTTCCTCACATTGTTATGTGTGAGCAGAAGTTGCATTACTGTTTTGTGATGTTATACTGCCAAATGCTAACCTTTCCAGGACTAGGAAATGCAATTTTAGGGAAGACAAAATGCTACTGAATGCTGGTCGTGTGTCTTTAAGAAAAAAAAAAAAAAAGGTACCTATTGCATTACACTTATCCATCTAAAGGGCATAGTTAACCTTGAATACAGATGATGAAAGGCAAGATGTCTTTTGTGGCAACAAAGTTCTGCTTTCCTCAGAGGACTGGGAGCTGGAGGCCCAGCCTCTCAGACCTTCAGAGAAAGGACCCAGCTGCAGCCTGTGGTCACTGCTGTCTGCCCTTGCTCTCAGGGAAGACTGGCAGCCTAAACAGCCTTCTGAGAGAGTGTGAACAGCCCATTACGTGAATAATTGAGGAGGGAAGCTTGGAGGCTTAAGCTCCTGTTTCTCCCCAAAATTTCAAGTGCTCTGCCTCTTTCTTGTGAAGGGACTGACCCTCTTATTGCCAAGAATTCTGTGTAAGATTTTAAAAACCTGACATCCTTTTCTGTTAATTTTACAGGCTTGACCAATTCCAATGCACAGACAAGCCTCTGTATTTGTAAGTGAGCTACTTTGCTTGGCCACCAGAGCTGTGACTAACACTTAATACTCCTGGCTGGGGAACCTGGCAGCAAAGAGCCATTCAGATCTAGATGTTCTTTATTTTTGTCAGTTTTATGATGCTCTTGTCATGAAAAATCCAGTTGTTTTAACTCATGTTTGAAGATGTTTCTTTCAGCTACGTCTTGCCTGGGCTGAGCTAGGTGGTCCAGCACATGGAATTGGATTTGAAGGAGGCTTGGATTTGAGTTTTGAGGCCAACTCTAAGCTGTGTCTTAACAGTGACTAGAAACAAGTGGGAAACGGTGTTCAGATGCAGTGAGATTTACCAAAGTTACACAAATACATTTCCTCCTTTACCTCAGGATGAAATACCAGTGGTTTCCATAATTTTTAAGGAGATGGTTTCCAGAATAGAAATGATGATGTTGGGGCTCAGCTGAGACGTGAGGAAACTCAGGACTAAGTCTTGTGTTTAAACCAGGCCTTTGAAAGTGTTGTTGTGAGCTGTAAACTGAATGTGTTTCCATATTCACTTGTCTTCAGTGACTATTTCAGCTTTTTATATTCACCTCCACAGCGTGATTTACAAAACTGAGTTCTAAACCTTAGCCATTTCTACAACAGAAAACTGAGTCTGTCCTACCGATTTTAGAAAGTGCTGTCCAACCTGGTTCTTCAGCCAGAACACCCAAAGTATTCAGTCTCTTCACTGTAAAACCTACCCACTCACTTATCAGTTCTGCCCTGCGAAACTCAGACACATAAAACACTGAAAAATGAGACATATGAAATAACCTTGCCTAACTTCACTCTTTCTTTCTAGGTAGTCAACACCTGTGACTTCGAGATATTGTGTCACTGAAAAAAATATAAGAAATGTTCTGTCCCAGAAGGCTAACTGCTCGGCAGCACTTACCAATGGACAAGAGAAAACCCCTCACTCTTGTACTTCTTAACCTTGTGCATGCTTTGTATCCTCAGAAAACGCAGTATCTCCTGATCCTTTAAATAACAAATGACCTTATTCCTTTTAATGGGATCATTAAGAACTCCAACGTTCCAGGTTTAAATTCCTGCTACTACTGTGCACCTTAATTTACTATTCATATGTGAATCCCTTTGGGTTCCCAATTACCATCCAGCAACAGCAATTGGCTCTTGAAATTATTCCCAGAGGACTGACTTCATAAAGGACACTGCGGTTTACATCTTAGTTCCCTAATTAAAGACACAACGCTCGATAAACCTTGAACAACTAGTAATTGGAAGCTAATAGTCTCACTGAATCCCTGTTGACACAGGTTTTGTTGCCCAATAAGTGACCACAAGTGGGTCATGTGAGGAGTGCAGAATGAGTATTGAGGTCACACGCTAGTGAAACTGAACCGGTGGGAATCAACTGAAAAACGTCCCTGGTATAGACAGTGCCTTAACATACATAATTTGTTGCGACTCAGTGCACAACATCTGAAACACCACAGGTGCTGCAATTCCAGATATCGGCTGGGGCATGAAATAGCAGGTGAGATTGGTGGGGGAAGAAGGGATGGGTTTCAAAGAACTTGCCATCCTGCTCAGTGTGCTGTTCTCTTCTCTGCAAGTACAACTCAGCCATAAAATAGCTCATATCAATTTAATCAAAGTCTTGGCCTTGATGGTATTTCAAGAGCAGAAAGTTCTTGCTGCTTTTTTTTTCCTTCAGATTCAAGTCCTTTAAAGCAGCTAAGAGTGTAACTGGGATTATAATTTATTTGACTGCAGCAATATTCCTTTTCAGCAAGTGCAAAGCAAAATATTTTTATCACAATAACCTTCACTCTACCCTGTATTTAATACTGTTCCCTCATCGAAGTACAAGTGCAGCTCTCTGAAAAAAAGATATGTAACTTCACAGATGTTCCAACTAATGATATAAATACTGTATGATTACTAGTAAGAATGACTGCAGGTGAAAAGCAATATTGAGCAAGAGTTACGGTTATCGTGCTTTGATGAAACATGCTTTTCATTATGCCAAGTGGGAAAAAAGTATATGTGGAATTATATCAGAACTGCTATCTTACTTCCACTACTTCCTTTGAGCAGGAGCTTTCATAAATTAATTAACATTTAAGTGTCAAGTGAAAACAACAGTACTTTTAAATAATCCATAATTTCAACACACCACCTATTTTGCATCAATTCCTTTACATCCTGCCGTTAGGTTTGTCGTGATGAAAGGAAACATACAAAGGGTTATGCTGTCTCAAAAGAAGGTCGCATCGAGTCCAGCAGCCCATGTCCAGCATTTGCCATTAGCAGATGTCCAGGAAAGCATAAGAACAATACAGTCATATCACCCTGCCATGTCCCCAGGGCTCTCCCATCCTCCAGCTATTTTCTGCACAGGCAATGCCCTGAGCCCGATGTGGTTTGATGAGTAACCTGCTGTCTTCTAAACATTAATCCTATCTTCCTCTAATGGGGTAAAAACATTTTGTATCCACAGCTTCCTTTGGGAAGGAGCTTCACAGATCTACTGCCTACTGAGTGATAAAATACCTCCTTTCATTTGTTTTAAACTTGATTCCTTTGATAGTCTGCAGTTGCTGTACTGAAATTATGTTATCTTTAGTTCCAGGGGAGTCTCATAATGTGTTTTGCAAGGGTCTGACACCACATTTCCTGGCTCTGGCACAAGATCATGCACCCCTTTTGTGCAGACACTAACACCCATAACATATGTCCTGGCTGGTGGCCTGTTACACATGCATGGCACTGCTACACCTGGTACAAAAGCTTACAGCAGGGCAGCAGAAAATAAGGCAAACCCGAAAACTCTACCTGTGACACTTGCTCCATCTAGCACTCCACCAGTTCCAGCTACTGACGGGTTTCAGATGTAAGGCATGGCTTATCTGTTTGTTCCCCTGGGTCCGGGACCGACCACAAGCAGGTCTGCCGTGCATCGGCATCATCCTCCCCGACACCAAAAGCAATACACACCTACCAGGTAGGGCCCTGCTCTTGGGTGGGTTAGCTTGCTCGGTTCAATCTTAAACAGTCTCATGAGATGCCGGAGCTGACTTTAATTTCAGCACCTGATCGTTGTGGAGAGGAGCACAACATTACAGTAAGTAAAAACACTAAAATGCTTTTATTTCTTAAACCCCAGAATGAGTCTCTTTAATGAAATTCGAAGGTAGAATGACAAACAGAAATGAAAATACTACGTCTCCAGATGGCAGTAAAATTCATTCAATTTGAGCACCTGAGGCACAAAATAAAAAAGCAAAGATAGATATATCAAAAGATCACTGCAATTCTCTCTTTGCCTCAGAGAGGCTGTTCATTAAAAAGGGAAACAATACATCTTTAAGAGCAAAAATAGCAAAATATTCACATGAGCCAAGTGAGGAGTAAATGGAAGAGAAGCATGCCAAAAGGTTTGCTTTACTTCATGTCTAACTCGCAGCAGGATTAATTGACAGTACAGTCACAGGGACGTTGCAGCAGATCCTTGGCTGTGCTGGGTGATTAGCGGCCACCAACACTGACCCATCTGTTGCCTTTTTGCCCCTTACATTTTTCCCTATCTATGCTTGGTAGGTTGAAAGCATGTTTCATCTGTAGTGCAGGAGTGCAGAGCTGTCTTCATCCACCGTGCCAGGTGCCGTGTACACAGATATGTGCAGTCCCCGCTCTGTGGAGATTCAACTGCAAAAAACAGAGGAGACAGTAGAAACAGGGCCAGAAAACAAAGACAAGGTCAGTATGTAGTGTGTGAAATACATAAAGACATTTTTCCTGTGTGTCCCAAGCGGTGAGCTGTTTGACAGGAGCACCGACTACTGCTATGTATTCATATTGAGCAGAAAGTTATTGTGTGGTACTGGAAAAGGTGAGGAAAAAAGTTTTTATAGGTTGTAACCAATGTAGGTCTTTGGTTCAGAGGTCCAGAGAGGTCTTGAAAGTCCTGTCTCATGTGGTGGAGTTCCATTACTGGGCAACCCTGAGTCTGCTCTGACCAGCTGAGAGAGGGACAGCTTCCTGCACAGAAAAGAGCAGGGAAAAACATGATTCTACTTCTGGGCCCAGTGTGGATGCGTCTTCTCACCTGCCTGCGTGGTCCAGCTGAAAGAAGCACAGCAGGGTGCTGCTAGGGACTGAGCTTGTCCTGACCTCCTCAAAGGAGCTGCTGCCG